>NC_143486.1:42300523-42467412 GCF_027475165.1 Benincasa hispida
TCATAACCCTCCCACTGCATCGAGGTTCCCTCAAGATGATCTATCATCAATAATTCTGTTTGATGAATCAGGTCCTTCAATAACTCTTGTTGAAGTTTTAGTAGTTTCTTTGGAAAGCTCACTTAACACGACTTTACTACGTGGACTGTGCTCCCTGATATGATTCTCCTCTAGGAAAATAGCGTTCGTGGAAACAAACACCTTGTTTTCGGATAAATCACAAAAGTAACCTCCTCGTGTACCTTTGGGGTAGCCTACAAAGAGGCACAACCTTGATCATGATTCCAACTTATTGGGATTTTCCTTAAGCACATGTGCTGGGCAACCCCATATGCGGAAGTGACGTAAACTAGCTTTACGCCCGTTCCACAACTCTATAGGTGTTCTTGCAACACTATTAGAAGGAACACAGTTGAGAATGTATACCGTAGTCCCCACTGCGAAACCCCAAAATAAGTCTGGTAAGGAAGCGTAACTCACCATCGAACGAACCATGTCCAACAAGGTTTTGGAGAAATTCATTGGCATTTAGATTGAGTTACGACAGATTTAAACATCTCTATATTATGGAGGGAACTTACAATTAAAGGTCTTAGCACATACAAGTTATTTTTCAGTTTAGCTGTACAAATTTCAACACCATCCTTACGAATAAACGCTTTATTCAATTTAAAAGAAATAGTGTAATTTTATTGTAAAAGACACTTTACAGAAATAAGGTTCCTTTTAATTTCAAGAACTACAAAGACATCCTTTAATATAAGAAATCTATTTTGTAAAGTAAACTTGATGTCTCCCACTACCACAGCAGAGACGACGTGCCGAGTGCCTACTCACATCGTCATCTCACTAGCCTCCAACTGTCGCTAGGATTTAATTCTCAGAAAAGAAGAACATACATGATTAGTGACGCCTGAATCTAATATCCAAGTAGAATCATCATTCTCCACTAAACAAGTTTCTAATACAAGCAAATCATATTTACCTCTGTCTGCCTTGGCCTTAACTTTGGCAGCCTTCTTTTCCTTTAGATAACGATGACAATTCCTCTTCCAGTGTCCATCTTGGTTCCAATGGAAACATTTTCCTTTTTCAACCGGTGGTGGACGCTTCTTCTGAGCGACAAGTGATGGGTTAGCAGGCGCATTCTATTTCCCTTTACCACCCTTCTTCTTCTTCCCCTTTCCAGAGTTAGAAGTGGAAGATGCAGATTTTGTTCCTGAGGTCGAATCTCGATAGAACCTTTTAGAGGATGAGACAACATTGACCTCACCTCCCTTTTCTCCTTACTTTTCAGCAAGGATTAGTAAGTCTGCAACTCTTTGAGAAGAGTGGTAAGGGAGTATTCCAGTTTGTTAAGAATCGTATTGCTGACAAAGTGGAGGAAGCTCTCCGACAATGAATGCAGGATAATGCTAACCTGACTACCCTCATCGATTTTAGACCCATTCATCTCTTCCACGTTAAAGTGGACCATCATATTCGGCACGTGTTCACGAACAGAGGTGCCTTCCTCCATTTTGGAGTTGAAGATGTGTTTCAGAGTCTCATGCCTGAACTGTCTAGACGGCTGTCCGAACATTCCCCACAGGGATTCCATGATATCACGAGCTGAGACCTTGGACTCGTATTTCTTGGCCAATACATCACTAAGACTGGCCAGAATATAGGCTCGGGCCTTCTCATTTGCCTGTGTCCAACGCTCGTACATTGCCCGAACATTTCGAGTAGTGTCTTGAGGTAGAATAGGAGGACATTACTCCATTAGGACAAACTTCAGATCCTTGATGATGAGTATCGTCGTGAGCATATGTTTCCAACTTGAATAGTTTTGGCCATTAAGTTTTTGGGCGCTAAGTAAATCGATAATGGCTGATGCCATTAAAAACTGTTGCTGAAAAAAAATGAATAACCTTTTATAAGACTTTGCAAAAACCACATTTTAATTAACCAATTAATTTCTAGCGAAACAAATTCCAAGTATCCTAAGTGAAAAGATTTCTATTTTGCAATGATGCCCCAGTGAGGCAGAAAAAATGTCACCGGTGGGGTGATCGAAGGGCCCTTCATTGGGATGAGACATTTTCAACCATTAGGCAAAACCAACTCTTGGAACTAAACCGAATAGCCACCATTTGTTCGGTCCAGAATCGTTAACCCTTAACAATCCTGTGTAAATGTAACCCCTCGTTTTCGGCCCTAGAGTCCCGCCCTAATGCGCTCACCATAGGGGAAAAGACAGATTATGACAAGAGACTAGGTAATCTTATCCTTTTACATGAGATCAAATAAAGAAACGCACAAAAAAGTCATCCTATAGGGGAAAACTCCCAGGTGCCACGAGACGATACGCAGAAACTTTATTTAATCCAACGAGGGAGATCAAGGGATATGTTGTCGCACTTCCCGCTCCCACTTACTATGAACACTCTCTCCAACCACCTTGATATTGACCTACCCAAACACCATCCGTTGGGGGGACACGCCAAAGGTGCCTCGAGGCTGAGGGTAAATCTCACAGTGTGGACTATGAGGGAGAAACGCGAGAGGTGCAAATGAGGCATCAAATGCCCTAAGAACCTCCCACTGAATGTTCTACCTAGGGGTTTATTAACCTAGACAATTTGGCTACTGATTATGATTTAAGTCATTTATAAAGTCTGTTAAAAAACAACTTTTGTCTTTGAAAAAAAAAAATCCAAGTAGTCACATTAAACTCTTTAACTGACTGGCCTTAGTTTGCATGCATGCATCAAATCTATCTAAATTACCTTTCCAGGTATGTTCCCAGGTAGGGGTGTTCCGTTGCGATCATCTTAAGTACCCCAACCTAGACATAACCCGCCTTCGACAAATGGTCTACTATAGATAGACTTGCTACATATTATTCTTTTACTAATTATTTTAGTTCTAATTTTATTTTATAACCATTTATAAAATAAACAACTAAAACACTCATCCCACATAACGAAGTATTTATAACGCTTATAAATATAACGTTAAAAATAAATAAATAAAGCATACATAAATATAACCCTTATATTATATGATTCATGAGAATGCATTTATGTAAATTAAAACATGCTTCTCTAAATTATAACACTTATAATAAAGAAAATATGCATGACCTAAGGTGGGATTTATCTATATGTGCATACCATATGACATATTACAAACATACATCGCATGTAATAAATAAAGGATTAATGGACAGAGATGAGCCTTTATGAAACCAGAATGAAATAACCCTATCCATTACATTTTTCATCGAGCAAACCGGTTCACAGGCGAAACGAGTGTTGAACTGCTAGGAAGACTCCATCGTGTAGTAAATGCCATAGGTAGACGATCATCCAGCGCGAACTAGACGATAAAATCAAAATTAAACGATCCGTAGATGACAATGAGGCAACGAAGCCTGATCGTCTATGCGATCGCTCAACGCGATGATAGGTAAACGATTTACCTTGCGTTACTAAGCGATGAAGCTTGCTGACTAAAACGATCGTCTATGTGATTACTTAATGCGGCGTTAGGTAAACGATTTACCTTGCGTTACTAAGTAATCGTTTAGTTAGTTACTAAGCGATGAAGCTTTCTGACAAAAACGATCGTCTATGAGATCACTTAACGCGACATCAGGTAAACGATTTACCTTGCATTACTAAGAGATCGTTTAGTCAGTTACTAAGCGATAAAGCTTGCTGACCAAAACTATCGTCTATGCGATCACTTAATGCGGCGTCAGGTAAATGATTTACCTTGCATTACTAAGAAATCGTTTAGTTAGTTACTAAGCGATGAAGCTTGCTAACCAAAATGATCATCTAGTGCGATCACGCGTTAAGCAATACACGAGCATCACATCATCTACACGACCTGATACTCAGTGATCGTGTAACCGATCTTTGACACAATGCGATCAACCCTTGATCGCTTATCCGATCGTCTACACAATGCAATCATCAGCGATCTCGTACCCCATCGGCTGCACGATGCGATCAACACTTGATCTCATACCCATCATTTAACCGATGCGATCAACAACGATTGCGTACTTCATCGTCTGCACGATGCGATCAACCCTTGATCGTCTCCTTACTCGAAGAACCACAACGCTTGCTCTGATCTTCTTCACGAACGACTTAAAACCCAAACAAACTTTGAATACGGACTCGATAACGATTATTAATGCTAAAAAAAACGCAGGGGCTTTTACAAACAACCAAAAATGTAAAAGAATTAAATCAAATCGAGGCTAACATCCACGAAAACATCCATAAATCCGCACATCCACTGCAATTTAATGATTAAACAGTGTAAAAATGCACCCACCAAGAATGTATTTGCAATTCTTATGTAGCAATGAATTAGAATATAAGAAAACCTGGTTCTCTGATACCAATTGAAGGAACTCTTATTCAAGAGTATCTACAAGCGGAAGCGGATCTTTCCAATTCATTATGATAGAATTACTGCATATACATTCAAACATACTTTCATAATGCTAAAGGGATCAAGAAATCATAACAGATGAAGATTTCTTCTTCACAGCGAGTCTGAAGCCCAATCGTCTACCTTGAATAGTCACCACTGGAACAGAAGCAAACGGAAAAGATAACACCACTAGAGCCCTCAGTATTCTTAGAGTGAGAATCCGAAGTGTGGGCTTTGTTCGAATTTGTCAGAGGAAAGGAGGAAGAGCGGCCGTACACAACGATCAAGCAAGTGGGAGATGCGGTTGTCTATCGCATAGACAATATGTTTGATCGTTTAGGTAAAGTATACGATCATGTAGTAAAAGTAAGCGATCGTTTAAACGATTGTGTAGGAAAAGGTAAACGATCGTGTAGGAAAAGGGTGAGCGATTGTCCAATGATCGCGTAGGAAAAACTAAGTGATCGTTTATAAGATCGTTTAGTAAATATCAAAAGCTAAACGATCGCTTTGGAAAAAGGTAAACGATCATTCAGATAATAGCGCGCGATGGTGTAATTGGTATGCGATCGTTTAGCAATATCGTATATGTAAGCGATCAGGCAGTCATTATCGTATAGACACTGATTTTCTAAACGATGACACTATCTTTTTCACAATATCCGTGCACCCCGAGATCAGCACATCGTCTGCTATTTATAATGCATTCATCCGTTATTTAGAACGAAGAGGCGCCTTCCCATTTCCTTTATAACCGTCCAATGAATGTGATCTTATCACATTCATAACTTATAATTTAATACCATATATTAATTATAATATTTTTCCTCTGTTAGATATAAATCATATTTATATCCAATTTCCTCCAAATTAATGTATCTCATACATAAAATTAATTATATCATATTTAATTAACTCGTTCAATTATATCAAATATAATCGAACTCCCTCTTGTTATTTTGAAAATTTCAAATTGACCCAAAAACTGACTCTCAACTTGTATCCAAGCTACCAAGAGGACCTTATGGACCTACGACTCGAAGCTCCAACGGTACGTGAATAGATGACTAAACTCTTTAGTCACGATATCCACCATCCGTTAACTGCCAGGCATTCCACTAAAGACCGACAATTTAACTCTTCTTCCCATAGATATATTTCTATGTCCATTGGATATAACCAATCATTAGTACAATGCCCCTTCACAGATGCTCGTAATTACAGTAGGCCAAATTACCGTTTTGCCTCTGTAATTATATCTTTCTCCTTAAGTACCACTGATCCTTCTAATGAACAATACAGTATAGTCCTACTATATGTGAACACCTCTCGGGCCATGAGAAGATGTGTAGCGCCACATCGTTCAAGCCCTGGAATCAGTTCTTAAAGGAGCTATCTATCTACTTACCTCTGCCTCGGGGAAGGAGTGAATTCCATCTTGTGTATCTGAGTTCCCAGCTCCTAAATAAGACGAATCCCCAAAATGGTAGGTTTGAGTCAGCGTTCTGGCCACTCACACCCATGCAAATGAAAGGACCACTCTCAATGGCAGGAGTTCCAACTCACTCAGGATTGAGGTCATGTTACCTATAGTCATCCTAGTGAAGTGAAGTCTCAGTTAGGAACGGTGTTATATAATAAGACATTAACACTTCGTGGTCAGGTATTATACAAACTCTTTGTATAGGATGCTCCCGCTCACATGTCCCCTATACGAATGATCAAGATCAGACCATCTGTGATAAGTCACAACACTTGTGACCATTCCACAAAGCGGGTGCATCCGTAGCGTTACCAGGATAAGGTTTCCCTCCATATCTATATACTACAGACCATTTTGGTTATCACTCAAGACATGATCCACTTGTATTTCACCACATACATGCTTAAGTTACATACAGATAACCAGGGATATTAAGTTTATTAGTTTGTGGTAAAATCTAAATGTGCAAAGTCAAGTAGTGAAGTAAATATCATTTATATTATACATCATAAGTGTTCGTACAAAGTTGTTTACAAACTACTGGACACGAGACTTTAGGGGACAAACCGCAACAATATAAGCAATCAATTTGGTTTAATTTTGGTTTGGTGAGTGTTTTATATGAGAAATATGAAACTGATGCACTGATATGATTTTATGAGTTTTGGAATTTTAATTCTCTTTAATTTCTCAATTCAATTTTTAATTGGCTCTTGTTTGATGAGATTTTATGAGATTTTATGTGTTAGCAAGAGTCTGTAATTTATTTGGAGTCATTAGAGTTGAAGTTAGGATGTAATTAAAGAAACAAGTGAAGGAGGTTGAGCTGCTGTTCCAGTTTTTCAGCTTCTGCCCAAAATCGTTGTTGAGGTTCAGTTGCTAAGCGATCGTCTAGCTCCAGACGCTACACGATGTGAAAAAAAGCTAGATGATCGTATAACAATGGGCGTTGGTCGTTGTGTTGTTGAATGCTAGACGATCGTGTACCTGCAGGAGCTAAACAATGCGTTCAATTTGCTATACGATAGCACTAACCGATCGTTTAGCTTTGGCGTGGAAACTAAACGATATGTTGAATTTGATAATGATGGCACTACACAATTGTTTAGCTACAATGCGTGCTAAGCGTTGCGATGAAATGCTACGTGATAGCACTGAGCGATCGTTTAGATGCGGAGCTAAGCGATCGTGTAGCTACGATGGATACTAAAAGATGACATGAAGCGCTAGGCGATGGTGTTAAACGATCGTTTAGTTTTATACGATAGAGCTAAGCGATAGAGATAAGCGATCATGTAGTTCTATACGATAGAGATAAGCGATCATGTAGTTCTATACGATAGAGCTAAGCGATCATTTAACTTCGTCAAACACTAAGCGATCATGTAGTTCTATGCGATAAAATAATGCGATCGTTTAGTTGAGGCAAACAATAAACGATCATGTACCCCTTCATAACACAAGGCGATAGAGCTAGACAATTGCCTTTAGCGCTACACGATTGGTCTTAGCAAGACTTTGAGGTTGGACCTAGAGCAGCCAGTTCGATCGGCTTTCTCAAGGTCCAATCCGGTTCAGCCTCAAAGTATTTTTGGCTAGTTCAGTTCAGACTTTGATGGTCCGGTTCAGACTCATCCAGTCCGGTTCAAGATGCTTTGCTTCGGTTTGGAGCGGTTCGAGTAGTTCAAAAACGATTTTGAAGCTGTTTATAATAGTTAGGCTTCTGTTTGCTTGTTTATGACAAAACTAAAACCATATCATTATGTGTTTAATTATTTATGCATTTGATGTACGTTATAATTAAATAAATCTTGTATGTGCATATAGTATGCCATTTAGATTTTAAATCCCACCATAGGAAGCATGTTACATGCATTGAAAGTATGTTATAATTGTTATAATATATAGTATGCATGTTGGGGTTTCTTGTATTTAATATAAGTGTTCTATTAAATATTGAATGCCTTATGTATGTTATGGATGTTTAGCATGTCTAAAGTTTTATAAGTTGTTATAAAATTGGGTTAGACATTTAAAATCCATAAATAACAGTTGCATGCTCATGTAGGTTGACCACTGTTTTAATTGTTAAAACTTATAAAACCTAGGTTACAAACTCAACCGGTATATAATCCTGTCTAAGGCTAGGGGTACTTAAGTTGACGGTTTACAGAACACCTCCTACTTTTGGGATTATGGCCGATTTATTGAGCGTTGGTGACCGATTTTATGAAGCATACGTGAGTGATGTGAGGTAATAAAATGGTTTATCACCTAGACATCATAGGTTAAAATCCAATAATAAGAGTGATACCTGGATAAAACACATAGACTTAGGGTTGTTTTATTAGCTGAAAAGAACTTAAGTATAAATCTACCAAAATAGAACACTTCAGTGGCAGTTTAATAACTTCTATATGATAGAGTTATTAGAAAACTTCAGTGGGAGATTAATAACATATACGATACATTAATTTTAGCTCTCACGTCTCTAAGAGTTTACAATCTAGATTTAAGTGGTACTTCGTGTCATCCTGGGAGTGAACTCCCTACGAAAAGTATTTTTTAGCTTAAATCTAGATTTCGATGAATAAGAGGAAGTTGTTCAAATATAAGTCTATTATATGATAAATAGATTTCAACTACCACGTCTCCACATAGTTTAGACTGTGAGATTCATATGACGCTTCGTGTCACACTGGGAGTGACCTCCCTACGGAAAGTGTTTTGTATGAGTCAATATGAAGGTAAATGGAGGAAGGAGTTCATAATAAATGGTTGAAGGATATGTGTCAATATATGCTACGGTCTCCTCTAGTCTAAACCGTGAGATTCCTATGTTGTGCCTGCTGGTTAGCTTTAAGCGGCCCATTGCTAGTTGTTTAGCGACGGCTATCCCAACAGAGGGTTGTAACATAGGATTCGGAATAACCTAGGCTTCAGTAAAATGAATAGGGTTTTATAGTTCCATCTTTGATATTGTCTTCTGTTTCGAAGGCAAGTTCATACCGTTCTATAAGATCTGAAAATGGCGGGTCACACTTACAAGAATTATTAAGTTGTTAGTAAAAATCTTGACCGAAAATGATAACTAAACGACTATAGGAATAAGAGTTATTCCAGAGACAATGGAAATAAGAGTTATTCCAGAGGTAGTCTTTGGTCAAAATTGTTTGCTTTAGTAAAGGAGTATCTGACTGCCCCATAGTAGCACATATTCTGACTCACTAAAGTATCGTTGCAAATAAATAATGGTTATGGGTACATTATTATTTTTTGCTAAGACTTGATTTTTTATGTAGTTATAATTTGCTAATTAGAATTTGTTTGAATTTTATCCGCATGTCGAATTCCTCTAGAGTACTCACTTTCGATATAAATAACACAAACAAATTACTAGCAGTTGATTACACCAAAAGAGTTTTAACAGAGAATCGTCCTATATCTCCCAAATCATCTGAAATTATGAATTATATAGATGAGAGTGTTGAATTCGAACAACAAGATAAATATGATTTACTTGTTATCAAAGCATGTTTAGTGGAAAACGATAAAATCTGGATAATTGATTCAGGTGCCGCTAATCATGTTTGTACTATCTCACAGGAAACTAGTTCCTGGAGACAATTAAGAGAAGGTGAAACAATCTTTAAGGTAGGGACCAGGGAGATTGTTTCAGCCAAAGCAGTGGGAGATATGAAGTTATTTTTAGGAGATAAGTACATTTATTTAAAAAATGTATATTATATTCCTTCTATGAAAAGGAATCTAATATCTGTCTCTTATTTGTTAGAACAAAATTATAAAGTTTATTTCGAAAATGATGAAGTGTTCATCAATATAGAAAATAAACAGATTTGCTCTGCAAAATTAGAAAATAACTTGAACATGTTAAAACCAACTGAGGTCAAACTTTTTTTTAACATAGAGATGTTTAGAACTGCTGGGACTCATAAGAAGAAGATTTCTCCAAATGCCTATCTTTGGCACTTGAGACTGGGTCACATAAATCTCAACACGATTGAGAGATTGGTTAAGAGTGGTCATCTAAATAAGTTAGAAAATAGTTCATTACCACCATGTGAGTCTTGTCTCGAGGGTAAAATGACAAAAAGATCTTTTTCTGGAAAAGGTCTTAGAGAAAAAGAACCTCTAAAGCTAATTCACTCCGACCTTTGTGGGCCTCTAAATGTTAGAGCAAGAGGAGGGTATGAATATTTCATCAATTTTGTAGATGATTATTCCAGGTAAGGGCATGTTTACCTAATGCACCAAAAGTCTAAAACTTTTGAAAAGTTCAAAGAGTAGAAGGTTAAGGTTGAGAACCAATTAAGTAAAAGGATTAAAACACTTCGATCGAATCGAGGTAGCGAGTATATGGACATAGAATTCCAGAACTATTTCATAGAAAATGAAATTCAGTCTCAACTCACAGCCCCTAGCACATCTTAGCAGAACGGTGTGGTAGAAAGGAGAAATTGATGAGTTACGCTCAATTACCAAATTCTTTTTGGGGACACGCAGTCAAGATTGCGGTGTATATTTTGAACATAGTTCCCTCGAAAAGTGTTTATGAAACGCCTTACGAGCTTTGGATGGGATGTAAAGGAAACTTATGTCACTTTAGGATTTTGGGTTGTCCAGCACATGTGTTGATGCAAAATCCTAAAAAGTTGGAACACCGTCAAAAGTATGCCTATTTGTAGGCTACCCAAAAGAAACAAAAGGTGGTTTCTTTTATGATCCTTAGGAAGATAAAGTATTTGTAATGAAAAATGCAACCTTCCTGGAGGAAGATTACGTAAGAAATCATCAACCTTGTAAGCTAGTAATAGAAGAAATGTCTATAGAAACGAAAAATGTATCAACAAGAGTTGTTGATAGAGCAGGTCTTTCAACTAGAGTTGTTGATAGAGCAGGTCCGTCAACAACAGTTATTGATGAAACTGAGACTTCACATCCTTCTCAAGATTTGAGAATGCCTTGTCATAGTGGGAGGGTTGTGCAATAACCTGACTGATACATGGGTTTAACTGAAACTTAAGTCACCACACCAGAAGATGGTTTAGATGATCCATTGTCTTTTAATCAAGCAATGAACGATGTTGACAAAGACCAATGGATTAAAGCCATGTACCTTGAAATGGAATCTATGTATTGCAATTCTATCTGGGATCTTGTAGATCAACCTGAAGAGGTAAAACTCATCGATTGAAAAGGGATCTACAAGAGAAAACGAGACCAAGCTGGTAAGGTACAAACCTACACAGCTAGACTTGTGGCAAAAGGGTTTACCCAAAGAAAGGGGGGTAGATTTTGAAGACACCTTCTCTCCAGTTGCCATGATAAAGTCTATTAAAATACTCTTGTCCATAACCATATTTTATGATTATTAAATATGGTAAATGGATGTCAAGACAACTTTTCTGAATGGCTATCTTGAAGAGAGTATCTATATGTCTCAACCATAAGGGGTTATACAACAGGGTCAAGAGCAAAAGGTTTGCAAGCTTAATCGATCCATTTATGGATTAAAACAAGCTTTTAGATCCTAGAATATGAGATTTGACGTTGCGATCAAATCTTATGGCTTTGAACAAAATGTTGATGAACCTTGTGTATACAACAAAATCATCAACAAAACTGTCGCTTTTCTGGTGTTGTATGTTGATGATATTCTACTCATTGGGAATGAGGTAGAATATCTAGCTTACGTTAAGAGATGGCTGGCTTCACAATTCTAAATGAAAGATTTGGGAGAAGCACAGTATTTTCTTGGAATTCAAATAGTTCAGAATCGCAAGAACAGAACATTGTCATTATCCCAAGCATCTTATATAGACAAGATATTGTCTAGGTATAAAATGCAAAATTCCAAGAAAGGATTTTTACCTTTCAGGAATGGAATTCGCCTAAGGAACAGAGTCCTAAGACACCTCGAAAGGTTAAGGAGATTAATTGAATTCCATATGCATCTGCAGTTGAGAGTTTGATGTATGCAATGTTGTATACTCATCCCGATATATGCTATGTCATAGGAATTGTCAACTGATTTCAGTCCAATCCTCATCATGACCATTGGACTGCTGTTAAAAACATTCTCAAATATCTGCAGAGAACGAGAGATTATATACTCGTGTATGGTGCTAAGGATCTGATCCTTAATATATACACTGATTCTGACTTTCAGACCGATATTGATTCGAGGAAATCAACTTCAGGGTCAGTATTCACTCTTAACGGAGGAGCAGTAGTGTGGATAAGCATCAAGTAGAGTTGTATTGCTGACTCCACAATGAAAGCTGAGTATGTAGCTGCAAGTGAAGTAGCAAAAGAAGCAATATGGCTCAGAAAGTTCCTGACAGATATGGAAGTAGTTCCTAATATGCACCTGCCTGTTACTCTCTATTGTGACAACAATGGAGCAGCTGCAAATTCAAAGGATCCACGAAGCCATAAAAGGGGAAAGAATATCAAGCAGAAGTACCATCTCATTAGGGAGATTGTACATAGAGCAGACGTAATCGTCACCCAGATTGCTTCCAAGACTACTTAGTTGATCCATTTACGAAGGCCCTCTCGGCTAAAGTGTTTGAAGGTTACCTAGTAGGACTAGGTCTACGAGTTTTGTATCCTTGGGCAAATGGGAGAATATTTGTGGGTATTGTAATGCCCTAGTTAATTGTATTTGTACATTTTATCTCTCCATGTAAACTCAACATTATATATATTTGTATATACTAATCCACTGAAGTTTTAGTCAAAGTGGGAGTATTGTTGGGTTTTATGTCCTAAAACTCGCAGTTTGTAAAATAGTAAAATTTTCTATAATCAATATACTTATTATTGATTTCATAAATTGTATGAAAGTCTAAATCCAATAAACTAAGACCCATGACTATTGTATGAGTACTCGAACTTTATGTGGAGATATAAAAGTGAATCAGATTCGAGTAAATAGTCAAAATGATCTATGGTACATGAATGAGGTTGGGTACCTTATTCTGGTAACACCATTGGATGCGGCCTACTCTGTAGTTGTTACAAAGAGTTGTAAAGTGTTACATATGATGTGATCCTAATTCGTACATGTTAGATTTGAGGAGTGGGGACGTCCTATGCAATGGGTTTTCATAAGATCAGGACTAAGAAATAAGTCACTCTTACTTTATTACACTGTTTACTGTATAAGACTGACTATTTCACTTAGATGACCTAGGTAACTCGATCTTAATCCTGAGCGAACTATAAACTCCTGTTTATTCAGGATTGCCCTTAGATTTGCATAAGTGAGGATTGGCTCAACAGCTCCAACTCAATAAGACTCCCATTTCAGCAGTAAGACCGAATAAATAGCTGGGGACATAAGGTGCAAGATGGAGTTCACGCCTACCCGATTTAGGGATAGGAGAAAGATTGTTCTCTCAAGTACTGAATCCAGGTCGTCAACAAGGGGCCCTACCCACTCATTGGGATGAGGGAGTTTGGTTTAGTGATTTTATCACAAACCAGTTGTCCGTTAAAGGATCAGTAGGAACTTGAGTAATAAAACGTAATCTCGGGGGTAAAACAGATATTTGACCCAACCGTTATTACGAACAAACCTATGAAGGGTCGACTTGTTGATTATGGTTAAATCATGTAGGCATAATATATCTACAATAAGGGGAGTGCAACTATGGCCTTTAATGGAGTGACCCATTAGTTAACGAATGTGAATTAATCTGGTCTAATGAGTTTAACCTATTAATCTCGGATAGTTGGAGCCCATGATCTGTAGATCCGTGAGGTCCCCCTACTAGCTCGTAACGGACTAGCTCTAGAATAGCGTGATAAGTTAATTTGGAACGTTGAAATTAGAATTAAGGGAATTAGTAATTATATGAGATATAATTACATGTTTAATTTGAGAATTAAATGGAATAGGAGAATTTATATATTTAAATATGATTTAAATATATAAAGATGGATATGTGTAAAAATTAATTTAATATTTGATATTAAATTAATTAAGTTTTATTTAAAATTAATTAATGAAATTAATTTTATTTTCAGTTTTAAAATCAAAATGAATTTTAAAATCAACTTTTGATTTTTGAGATAAAATTAAAAAAGAGAAAAACAAAACACTACAATGGAAAATGCTGTTTTCCATTATCCATCTCTTTACTTGCTCACACAAAAAGCATTCAAATTTGCCTTGTCTTCTCCAAGCATGAGCTGCAACTCATGCAACTCTCTCCATTGCATGTTGATCTGCAATATAATGAAGAGATTGGAGTGAAATTCGGGCATGCAATCTATAGAGAATTTTAGAGAAAATATGAGTTGAAGAAAGGATTTTTCACCAAGATTGCTGCTGTGAGCTTTTCTTCTTCATCCCTTGATTCAAGCTTGTTTAGAGTCCCACAACTCAATCTAGAGCATCAAGAGAATAGTAGGGAATATCTTGAGGTGGTGTGCAACAAGATTCGGAGAAGATAGCAGCTAGAGAAGGAGCTTTGAAAAAGTTCTACAAGAGGTATGTCTTGAAACTCACTAGTTTTCTACATGTTTTATATTTTGCCAAAATTAGTGAATTAGAGTGCTTAGATGATCCATGTACTTCTGCGGTTGCTGATACAATCCTACAACAGCACCATAACCTATTTTAGGAAAATATTTCCTATTGATGGACTAAGGGTTGTCAAGGCCTTTAAACTATGGGTTATAATCAATTTGGTTTTGTTGGTTTTGAGGCCAACCAAGAACCAAATAAAATTAATTGGTTTTACAAAGAAGTGATCCAAACCAATATCCAATAAAGAATAAAACCATTGGATTGGTTTTATTTGGATCGGTTTATTATCGAATTGGTTCACGATTTTTGACTTTTTTTTAATATTTATTTTTATTACAAACTTTTTGTTTTGAATTGATTCGTTTTGCTAATTTAAAATTAAAATTTGGTCTATTTATTTTTTATAAATTTAATTTGACATCTTCGTTTTTTTTCTTGACAATTTTCTAAATAAAAAATATACACGATCCATAATAATTGATATTTTTTTCTGAACAAAAAATATACATACATTCTAGTATTTAAAATACTAAAAGATAGTTTACTTTTAAGGGTATATATACCATTGGATCAGTTCGATTTTGATTGGTTTTTCTAACAAAAAAATTGATGCAAACCAATACTTTTTTGTTTTCTCCACATACAAGTCAAGATACCCAATTTTATACTAAAAATAAAATCAAACCATTTGATCGGTTCGGATTGGTTTGGTTTAACTTCGAGGTGAATCTGGATCTCTATCTGATACAATCGACATAGGAGTTCCATACTGGCTCATTATTCTATCCACGTACACTTAGCTAGCCTATCTAGCATAAAATTAACCTTAACTGGCAACAACTTAGCTATCTTCGTGAGCTTATTAACAATTACTCATATGCCATCATAACCACTCCGGGTTTTGGGTAATCCAAATAAGAAATCCATCGTGACATGTTCTCCATTTCAACTCTGGCACTGGAAGTGGGTTAAGTAATCCTCCAAGCTTCTAACGTTCAAGTTTAACTTGTTGGCATACTAGACATCTGTCCATAAACTCCACTATATCTCGTTTCATTCCAGGCCACCAATAAAACTTGCTCTAGATCCTGTACATCATAATACTGCCTAAGTTGAACTGTGGGCTTTTTCTAAAATAGCATCCTACAGGTTCACAACATTATGTGTAGATACTCTCCCCTCCTTCATTAAGGCTTCATCTGATCTCAACTCATAATCTGACCTCTGGTTCTTACTAATCTCTTTTGTCACCTTTCGAAGGTTGGGGTCTTCCGATTTCTCTTTGAGAATATCATCTACAAGGTAGGCCTCACCTGGAAATGGGCTATCAAGCCTCTTGCCTTACCTATTGTCAAGGTGGCATCAACACTCTTCAATTCCCATAATAGTATACCCTTAACTGAACCAGGGGTAGCTTTAGAATGTATCGACTTCCTACTTAGTGCATCCACTACTACATTTTCCTTCCCTGTGTGGTACTCAATGGTACAATCATAATCTTCTATCAACTTTTTCCACCTCCTCTTTCTTAGATTTAACTTTTTCTGATCGAAAATGTACTTCAAATTTTTGTCATCAGTAAATATATGGAATTTCTCAGCAAATAGGTAGTGCCTCCAAATCTTCAGACTAACACCACAGCTTACACTCATGCTTCTTCAACTGTCTAAAAGCATAAGAGTTCCATCCTTATTCTATACCATCACCTTGTTCAACTATCTGTAGTCACTGCACAACCTTCTTCTTTACGAATAGAATCGGTGCTCCCCATGGTGATACACTGGGCCTAATATAGCTCTTGTCCACCAGTTCCTGTAACTGGACCTTTAATTCCTTTAACTCGATAGGTGCCATCCTATATGACGCTTGGAAATAGGTGTTGTGCTTGCAATTAAATCAATTGTGAACTCAACTTCTCTGTCAGGTGGTAAGCCTAATGATTCCTTAGAAACTCTTGCACAACTAGAACATCATCTGGTCCCAGCTTCTTAGCCTGTAAAACTCTTAATAGGCTAGATAGGTCGTACATCCTTTACTCAATAATTTCCTAGCCTTGACCGCCGAAATCAGGCTATTAGGAAGAATTCTTCTGTTCCCTGTAAATATTATCTCAACCTCTCCTAGTGTCCTGAACATTTCTTCCTTCTTATAGTAATCAATAAAACCATGATATTTACTCAGAAAATCCATTCCTAGCATAACATCAAATTCAAGAACTCTAAAGGTATTAAATCAATGAGCATGCTTCGTCCCTCAATTACTACCTCGCCATCTATATAAAATCTTTTACTACTAGTATCTCACCAACAGGAGTAGAATAAATAACTCATCAGGAATGTTCCCTAGCATTCTATCAATATGCAACGTAAACATACAGGAAACAAGTGAATGTGTAGCAACGAGATCTAATAATACATATACAGGGTGGTTACAAAGGGTTAGCGTACCAGGTACAACACTGGTGCCTCTTCAGCCTCCTGGTGAGTCACAACATAAACTCTACCTTGTTATTGTGGCTGACCGGTTACTTTTTTCTGCATTAGTGTCCTCTCCACTAGCCTTAACTATTCAAGGCTAATTTACTATTTAAGAGGTTGCTCTCTGCTCAGCCTACACCTCTTGAACTAATTGAGGGCTATCCATCTTGAAATGACCGGTCTGTCCACACGGATAACAAACATTTCTTCCATTGTAATATGACCCTAAGTGGTTTTTACCACAGCTCAAACATGGGGGTTTCCTGGCAAAACTAGCAACAGACTCACCAGCACGTCCTAACCTAGACCCTCTAACTGAACAAGTTGAAAGACTAGACCTTTTCATGCTCTATCTCTGTTGGCTTCTAGCTCCACTATCTCTTGAAGTCGCTTGCCCACTATAGCAGGCTTGAAATTCCTACTCCCTAATACTCCGGGAGTGAATTTTTGTCGTTCCTCTCGATCTCTCTATACCTATTCCTCTTCTGTTAGACTCTTCGCAACTCTCATTGTTGTTTGAACTAACTGGGAAAAGTCTGTCAAGTTAGCTGTGGAAGTTACTAGTGCATGAATCTCTTTCCTCAGACCATGCTCAAATCTCTTGCACTTATTTTTCTCCTCACCTATAATGGTGGAAGCATACTGAGATACCTCAATATATTTCTGATCATATTCAGCTACCATCATCAAGCTCTAAACCAGCTTCAGAACTAGGATGCCCTAGGAAGGTGTTTCTATTTTTAATAGGGGTTTTGCACTAACAACTTCATAACTCGTAAGGTGTTTCTATTTCTCCATAACTTTCCAATAAAGAATTTGGAAACTGAGCATAACTCATCATAGAAAGAACCATGTCTAACAGGGTTCTCTTTCTCTTTTCTGCTACACCATTTTGTTGAGGTGTGCCAAGTGCTGTGAGTTGAGACTAAATTCCATGTTCTATCAAATAGTCTTAGAATTTTATGTCCATACACTCACCACCTCGATCTAATCGAAGTATATTAATCTTTTTACCTAATTGGTTATCAACCTCTGCCTTATATTCCTTGAACTTTTCAAATTTTTTGGACTTATGATGCATTAGGTAAATACAATCATACCTCGAATAATCATCTATAAAGCTAATAAAATATTCATACCCTCCTCTAGTTTTAACATTCATCAGACCGTAAAGGTTTGAATGTATCAGCTTTAAGGATTCTTTGGCTCTAAGACCTTTTCTTGTAAAAGATCTTTTGACCATCTTACCATCAAGACAAGATTCACATGGAGGTAAAGAGTTATCTTCTAACTGATTTAGAAGTTCACTCTTAACCAATCTCCCAATCGTATTGAGATTAATGTGTCCTAATCTTAAGTGCCAAAGATAGGCATTTAGAGAAATTTTTTGTTTCTTATTTTTCATTTCAGCTGTTTTAAAAATCTCTATATTCAAAACGACTTTTCCTCAGTTGGTTTTAACACGTATAAGTTATTCTCTAGATTTGTAGAACTTACTTTATTACCTTTTGAAATAATGAACACTTCATTATTTTCAAAAGAGACTTTGTAATTTTGTTCTAGCAAACATGAGATAGAAATTAAATTCCTTTTCATAGAAGGAATGTAATAAGCATTTTCAAGTAAAATATGTCTATCTCCAACAAATAACTTTATATCTCCCACTGCTTTAGCTGAAACAACCTCCCCGGTCCCTACCTTGAAGGTTGTCTTGCCTTCTGTAAGCTGTCTCCAAGAACTAGTTTCTTGAGCAAAAGCATAATTATGATTAGCGGCACCCGAATCTATTATCCAGGTTAATTTATCATTTTCACTAAGCATGTCTCAATAACAAGTAAATCATATTTACTTTGGGGAAATTATTTCAAATGGTAAAACTGTTAAAAATATTTACAAGATATAGCAAAATTTTAGAATTATCAATGATAGACACTGATAGAAGTCTATCAATGTCTATCAGCGTCTATCATTGATAGTTCTAAAAATTTTTGCTATATTTTGTAAATTTTTTATTTATTTTTTTATATTTAAACGCAACCCTTTACTTTGTTGTGCATTTTGGTATGCAAAAGAACTGGGAGATTGAGGACATTCCTCTGTTAAAACACATTTTAAGTCATCATCTGCTAGTGTATTCAATTTTCATGTTGAATTACCGTTAGACATGTCGGAAGTGAGTAAATTTGAAGAATTAAACATGCTGAAATATAAACAATTTCTAATTAGTAAATTGCTTTTAAATCCAATCATATTTTAGAAAAGTAATAATGTACCCAAATTTCATTATTTATTTGCAACGATACTATAGTGAGTCAAAATAAGCACTACCGAAGGGCAGTCAAATACTCCTTCACTAAACCAAGACATTCTTAACTAAATACTATCTCCAGAATAACTCATATTCCGATAGTCATTTAGGATATAAAACCTAACAAAATGACCCTAAAACCGCTTTTAGAACCAAGTATGGTCATTATGATTTTTTAGTTATGCCATTTGATTTGACTAATGCCCCGACGGTGTTTATGGATTTAATGAATAGGATATTTGATCCTTACTTAGATCAGTTCATAATTATTTTTATAGATGATAACCTGGTTTACTCAATAGACAGGGAAAAACATGCAGAGCAAGTGAGGATTGTATTACAGATACTACGGGAGAAGTAGTTATATGCTAAGTTCAGCAAATGCAAGTTTTGGCTTGACCAGATTATATTCATAGGGCATGTAGTGTCAGCTACGAAGCTTGGTTTTTTGTTACGCTCCTACTTTAAATGATCAAATGAAATTCATATTACCAATTAATGCAACCAATTCAACTAGGTAGTGCTAGTAGTAAGACTAGGTTGAACCATAAGAGCCTAAGATAGAATATTTCTAAGCTAAATTTATATCTTGAAAACAGTAAAAGAAAGGGGTTTAGATTGATAAGATATTAATAGCACCCAAAATTTGTTATCTTAGTGGCTCTAATCTTGCTCGTTTATGATGTTTAATGTATTTAAATGATTATATTTGTTGAATCTCGAGTAATTCATGCATTTCAGAGTGTTATACGGGTCGTTTAGGGTTAATTTGAAGCAATTAGGAGCTGAAAAGAGCATATGAGGCTTCACAGGAGATAATATAACCAAAATAACTTTGGAGGAGCGCTGCAGCGCCATGCTCAACATTTTTCCCTAAAAGCATTATTTTAGAGAAATGAAGAGAACGTCGTAACCCTACATGCATTTGCACCAAAGCGAAGGGCCACACATGCCTCAAAGAGGCATTGCACGCGAGGCACACACAGGTGGAATCATGTGCGCAGCGGCGGAGTGCAACGCAAAGTTTGCTACGCTTTTCCAACCCCCCTGCACTTCGATAAGAGATGCCAGCTTCGTGGCACTAGTGCGATTCTATATATATTTCTCTTCATTTTTACATCATAAATCATCACCCACTTGTGCTTCCATCCTCCTTTCCCCTCTCTTCTCTCTTTGACTTTTTTCTTTGGGTATTCACTTTGTAATTAATCAAGTAGATGTTGGATCTTATCTTCTTCATCTTTTGAGAAGGTAAGATTTTAGGTTTTTGAATTGCACCTAAAATATGCATTATTTGCCTCTTATTTAAAGTCATTTTTATTAGACTTAATGTGTTTGCTGTTTTTCAGTGAATTATAAAGAAAATGAGCATTAAAAGTCAAACAAACGAAAGTCGAGCCAAAACCGTCAAGAAAAGTGAAGAAATAAAGGAAACCCTAAAAGTAAAGTACCATAGCGCACAACGTAGCTATGTTGCCCTTTACACTTCAAACCTGAGAGGTTTATTTGAAAATTTCCGTCGTCCGTCATGGTTTGTGCATCACGAGAAGCTTTTGACTATTGTTCATCATTGTGTGTTAGTAATGGAAAGGTGAAAGCATAGCAACATCATGGCACAACACAACATACACTTCGATACATTAAGCCAACATAATTAAGCTCACTTAAAGCATAGTGACACTAGGCTATTTTTGGAAAAATTTTGCCACTTTTGAAAAATTTTGTCTATTTAATCTAGAGTTTTTGGTCGGCCTTTACATCAAATTTTGGAGTTTTTTAGGCCTAGAGAGAGGGTTTGGAGCAGAGTATGGAGTGTTCTTGATGCCGAAGAGATTAAAGATCGTTGGAGGACCAAATCCATCTCGCGAACCCAAATGGAAGCAAGATAACTATTCTTTCCCTTTTGTATTCTTGATATGGTTTTGTCTACAAAAGCCATGTTAAGCTAAATTTCTCGTAGCTTTAGGGATAGATGAATTCTTAGGTTAAATTGTTGAACACTTTGCTTCTTGAATGATAGTTTGCATTTATGCTTTCTAACATGACCGTTCTTAATGCTTTTGAATGTTTGATCAATATTTGAATGATTCCATGATTTAAATATTGCTTTAGCAAGTAGGGTTTAGATTAAATCATGCATGCTAGATTATCGTTTGAACACATAGAAAGTAGTTGGGTAATGGTAGGGATTATTGATGAAAAGTCTTAATGCCATGCTTCTTAATTTGGTTTCAAGAAATGAGTTATCAATTATATTTGCATGAGAAAAGATTACTTTCAAAAGATTCAATCTGGATTAAAGACTTCTAGATCTAAAGCAAGTGTCTTTAATAATGCTTTTGATAAAATTTATTTCCTAAAAAGTCTCTAGTTTAATAATCTTCATATTGCATCACTTTTATTTCTTTCTTAGATTAGTTAAATTTGTTTCTATTGAAATCGGTCCCCTAAACAAAATTGGAACGATCTCTTAATAGCTAAAAGATTAATCAATTTGAATCCCTAAGGACAAAACTCGACCAAGGCTGTTTTAAACTATATTATTACTCAATGCGTGCATTTGCGCTCGTATCATGTTTTTAGTGCTGTTACGGGGAATTTTCTTTTGGTTTTCTTTTAATATTTAAGAAATTTGATTAATCTTAATTTAGGGTGTACATTAGTTTAGTTTAGTTTTTATTTTCTTTTAGATTTTTGTTTCGTTTATTTTCTTTTATTTATTTATTATTATTATTATTATTATTTTGGTTTCTGAATCTTGCCTTGCTTGATTGATTGTGGTGTTTGCATATCATGTCTTATTATAATTTTGAGTGGCCATATGGGGGTTTTCAACCCAACCTTGGTTCAACACCATCATCACCTTTGAATTCTAACCCTTTTTCTATTGATCTATCCTTCCGATGAGTATGAGAGTTACAATCCAACCCAATAGAGGAGAAACCTCGCCTAAAAGATGCGTTAAATGAGTATCTCTTAGAATATAATATGAAGAGTTTCGTTAGAGAAGAGAGAGAGAGGTTGGCTAGGGTAGAAACTTAAGTGGTAAAGAATGGGGTCACCTTAAATCGGGTTGTTAATTAACTTAGTCTAATAGTTGATACACTTAGAACCATGAGTGAGAAGAATACTTTTGATACCACAGAGATAGGGGACCTAGAGTTATGTACTATGATGATAATGATGAATAGAAGGGAGTGAGTTAATTCAAGATGAAGGTTGTGAGAATGAGAGTAGAGTTGTACCTAAAAGTTTTATGAGAAGGCATAAAACATTAAGATTGATGTTGAAATGCTTAGTGTGCCATCTTTAGAAAGTCTTCTCATCATTGATCCTTCTCTCCCTTATGAACCTTGCCAAGTAGAGTCAACCAAGGAGTCGATTTGTGAAAATGAGGAAGAATTTATGCTCAATGTTGAGGAAGATATGCATGAGATAAAGTTTAAGGTTGAAAAGCCTAACTTTTTAACACTAGAAAATCCTCCTAGTTTTTATTCTTTCCTTACATATCATAAGCTTTGTAATTATTTTTATGATTTTCTTTGTAAATATTTTTCCATATTTGAAAAATAAAAGAAAAATTATTATTTCTTTGCTTTTAGGTGCCCAAGAAAAGAGGGAAAGCCTACTTGACTTAATACATTACATTGATTCAAATAAGAAGGATCCTAAAAAACGAGAGGATTTTTATGTACTTCTGATAAAGAATCTCCGTCGTCTAGCTTGAAAAATTAAACCTAGCACTTGAGACAACCCAAGCTTTTTATTTGTTTATTTTTATTTAAGTTATTTTCTTTCTTTTATTTTTTTAGGTAGACTTCCATGACAGTTCTTATATTTTTCTAGTCTTTCTTATAGGAGCCCGAAAGTAACACAAAGTACTCATTCCATTATTCTGTATAGTGGAATCTTGCATGCTCCCAAGCTTGTATCACTTATTTTAAGTGACTGCTCTATTCTTTTTCATGCACCAAAGACAATGCATCATTCTAAGCTTGGGGTGGGAGGCATACTACATACTTCATTGTTTGAGTTGTTTTTATCCTACTATGCATGTTAATTAGGAAATTATTGATGTTATGAATATTAATTTAATGAGTTAAAATTTCGATTCATTTGTTTTATTACTTTTTTTAGTAGATATGATGTGAGAAAAGTATATATGCATGCTTTTAATGATGATTGTCTATGAAGTATTTTGAATATGTGTGTTAGATGAATTCTATGGAAATAGGATAATATATTCTTGAGTTATGATTTGTTCAAGTCCCTCTTTGAATCTCCCATATTTTGAGTACGTAGTCACTTTAATTTAGAACTTTTAATTGAATAAAGAGTTAATTTCAGTCAATTTGGTTGTCACCTCGAAAGGCCCCACTAGTTAGAGAGTTGTCTTGCATGATAGTTTGTAATGTAATACTGAGGGAAAAAGAAAAGATTGTATTTTCCTGTTGAGGGAAATTTGGCTTTGCTGTGATCAGTTAGCACATCTGGAAATTAACTAGGTACGAGTCCTTGTAGTGAATGTGCAAAAGCTAGTGCCCCTAGGTAAAATAATGCTAGTTTAGAGACCTCTTTAGTGAGTTATGTAAGGCACCTTAGTTGATATATTATTTTCTTGAATGTTTTGGTACTTGATGATTGGTGCATGATGTTAATGTAGGGAGAAAACTGGAGGGGCTTAATTAAATCTAAAGTCGGTTTCTGAGTTTTTAACTGAATGTAACATGCATACACATAAATGAGGATGAAAATATTTGGCTTTAAAATTTTGTAACAAAAGATGCACTTGAATATTTCTACTTTTGGACCTAGCATGTTATTTTTACTATTAAGGCATGAACCAATTCCATTTTTATTCAGCATTTTTCCTCTGGTTTTATTCTAATTTTTCTCAGGACTAGCAAAATTCTAAGTTTAAGGTGGTGAAACATACCTGAAATGTGCGTTATTTGCCTCTTATTTAGAGTCGCTTTTATTATATTTAATATGTTTGTTAGTTTTTTTCAACGAATTATAAGAAAAAAAAGCATTAGAAATCAAACAAATCAAAGTCGGGACAAAACTATCAAGAAAAGTGCAGAAAATAAAGGAAATCCTAAAAATAGGGCAACGTAACGCACAACATAGCTACGCTACCCCTTACGCTTTAGACCCAACAAGTTTGTCTAAAAACTTCTGTCTTCCATCATAGTTTCTCTGTCGTGGAAAGGTGAAAGCGTAGCAACTCTGTGTTACAGCACAACCCTATGCTTCGATACAATAAGCCAGCGTAATGATATTAGGCCATTTTTAAAAATATTGCCTATTTAATCTAGGGTTTTTGACCGGCCTCCACATCCAACTTTAGAGTTTTTATGGCCTAAAGAGAGGGTTTATATTAGAGTATGGAATGTTCTTGATCTCGAAGAGATTAAAGATCATTTAAGGGCCAAATTCATCTTCGGAATGCGATTGAAAGCCTGATAACTCTTTTTTCGCTTTTGTATTCTTGAATTATTTTAAGTATTTTTGGTATACTTGATATGGTTTTGTCTATTGAATCTATGTTAGGCTAAATTTCTCATAGTTTTAGGGATAGATGAATCCTTAGGTTAAATTGTTGAAAACTTTGCTTCTTGATTGATAGTTTGTATTTATGCTTTCTATCATGACAGTTCATAATGCTTTTGAATATTTGATCAATGTTTAAATGATTCCATGATTTAATTCCTACTTTAGCAAGTAGGGTTTATATTAGCTCATGCATGCTTGATATCGTTTGAACACACAGAAAGTAGTCATATGAAGAGTCTTAATGTCATGCTTCTTAATTTGATTTCAACAAATTAGTTATCAATTATGTATGCACGAGAAACGATTTCTTTCGGAAGATTCAATACTAGAACTAGGTGTTGTGTTAATTACTTTAGAAGTAAAAGAAAGCGTGTTTAATAATGCTTTTGATTAAATTTAATCCCTAAAACATCTCTATTTTAATAATCTTCATATCTGATCACTTTTATTGCTTTCTTAGATTAGTTAACTTTCTTTTATCGAAGTTGGTCCCCTAAATAAAATTGGAACAATCTCTAAATAACTAAAATATTAATCAGTCTAATTTCGTAAGGACGATACTCGACCAAGACTGTTTTAAATTATATTATTACTCGACACATGCGCTTGCGTTCGTATCAATTATCTTGCTTTAGAGGACTGTGAGGAACCCTTTTAATTTTGGGAGAATTTTGTATTATGGTGTATATATCTTGTTTATGGACTCTCATGTAAATTAATTATTGTGAACTATATTTCTGTGTATTTGATTGACAACCAATACTTGTTTATATATTCCATGCTTAGATTTAACCTAGATTAAGCAATAAACCATTTTGAAGCAAAAAGGTCAGATTCACTTGCTTATAGTGAAGTCGACAACACTAAGTAATGCTTTAATCAATCTTAAAGCAAAAATCATACTGAATGAGTTAACTAGATAGTGGAAGTTAATTAGTGCATCTTAGCATCTCCCTAAAGCTTAATGAGATTAGTTAACGTGTTTAGAGCGGGTTCATCTTCTCATAATTAACTAATTAGGTAATTAAGATAGTTGATTAGGGTTCTAATTGATAACTTGTAGTTTTACAAGTTATTATCTCTTGAAATTAGAGCATTCAAAATTCTTTGATGAGAAAATTATGAAAAATAGAAGAAAATTAGGCAAAATCAAATTCCATGCATTTATTAAATCTAAAACAAAGTTTAAGAAAAAATGATATCACTAATGCTTTTGCAGTGCAGGAATAAAAGAACAGATGAGGAAGGGAGCCATGCACTGTAAAGAACGGAAATGCAAATGTAAGTACGTGCGATAGAAAGAAACCACAGAGGATGGAAAGAGAGAAGTAAAGAAGATCAACAACAAGGCACGAGATAGAGCAAAGAAAGCGACACCACCCTCTTGCATCGATGGGAGCTTGAGAAAGCCATCGACGATCCTCATCATCACCTTCAACTTTCTAGTTTACTTTGCCTTTTATTTTTTTACATTCTCTTTTACGCACTTTTCTAATTGCTCTTGTAACGAAATATATCATATTTCAATATCATATCATGACTTTATCTCCCATCCTTCCCATTTTTATTTTCTCTAACATGAGTAGCTAAATCTCAAGTGATTTGGAAGGAGTTGATCCTCATTCCGGTGAGCTTGATGATTAAGCAATGTTCATTCTGATAATGAAGCTTTAAATCAACTTGTGAATCCTTTTAACCACTGGATTCATAAGATAGCAATTAATTACTAAAGAGAGAAAATAATTGTGGATTTCATTAGCCCAGGTAAGTGAAATGTTTAGAGATAAACTTTTCCTTATGTTCCAAGTAACCCATACATGCATCATAGAGACATGATTAATGTGGCTAACTCACTAAGAGGTGGAGTCCAAAAGATTATGAACATGAACATGAGCTTTATCATTAAGCTCAATAGGTTCGAGAATTGCTTATTCCCACTCTTCTTTCTGGTCTATTTTATCTCTACTTGTGATGTGCTACGCGTTCACAAATCCACTTACATCCATATCTTCTCTCAACATCTTTCCTTGCATTTTTATTTAGTTCATTCATTTTACAAACACACTACAATCTATCAGCATGCACACCACCCTGTGTTTAAGTGTATAGATCTATTAACTGAATTTGTTCATATTTTAATTACAATCTTCTTTTTTTTTTGTGTATATGTGTGTTAGTAAAGCATGAAAGGATTTCAAAATCGATCTTGGATGACTGAAGGTCGAGTATTAGGTCCTAATGACAAGGTAAGTGGGCTTAGTCGTCAAATTACCGAGTTAGCCTCTTTGGTTAGCCACATGGTAGAACGATGTTCACAGTAAGTAGAGGCAGCAGGCCCAAGTTTGCAGTGGAGTCCAGTAACAAATGGCTATCTCAAGTAAGGTGTATTATGGTCATTTGGATGACGAACCTAACCATGGAGGTGGGATGAGTTTTTTTTACTATGGATACTCATGATGGCAACAAACCTTACACAACCAATATTTCACGGCACCCTACCAACCGACTCATGCTCAATCTTCTAGGTCAGGTAAGTCTTCAAAGGCTTTGGTTAAGGAGTTTGCTGACAATACCTTTAAGTTTCAGTGGGACAACCTCTGTAGACAGTAGGAGTTTGAGCACTTTCAGTAGAAGAGTCTTTGCCTCAAGGTAGAGGCTAGAACTGACTTGCAGAATCTAAGTAACCTTCTTGCTTAGCTTATAACTTCAATTGGGAGGCAATACTAGTTGTTACCAGACCATTCCTCAGACAGTAGCCCAGAGGTATGAAATAGTCCATGTCGACGTGGTGGAGGAGGAACTGCTTCCTCAAGATTTGTGACCAAGTATGACTTTGGAGTTCTTAGTGTCTGAACTTGCTAATCGCACTCTTCTATTTTAGCTGGACACCCATGCTCAACTACAAAGCATGGTCAGCCATGTTACCCAACTAACTGATATTGTGTAGAGATTGGAAAGTGTGTCACAGCATCTCATCATTGTAACTCTGAGGCAAAGTTTTTGGCTGAGTATTATCCCTATAGTGATGATGAGAATATCAAACCATGCTTTCCAGTTTCTAAGGAATGTCCCTAACCTACATCCATCGAAATCCAGGTGGTAAAATTAGAGGTCGAAAGAACTCACCCTATTCTAACAACTGGTACTTTGTATATTCTTTAATTTTTCTCCTTTAGTTCTCACGAGTCTATTGTGTAGTTTCTTTCTTTAGACTCTTTAGTTATTAAAGTCAATTCATTATTTCTTTTTCCCCTTTTTTTCCTAATTCCAAAAAAAAAAAAATACAAATCCAACCTGTCTAGTTCTCTTCAAAAGATAAGGAGTCTTACAGTCTTACCATGCTATATCGATTCATCTAAGAAGAACCAAAGAAATACGAGAATTTTTTTGTACATTGACAGGGGATAGATCACATCGAGCAACCGACATTAAAAATTTGCTCTTCCTATAGGGAGTTAGGTGAAAACTTTACTACTTTTTTTTTATTGCTTTCTAGTTTAACTTCTTGTTTTTCTTTTGTAGGGACCCCTTAAAATGAAGAGCATTCGAAGCGGCGAGCCCTATCACCACACTTTAAAGACCCAAGCACGAAAATGTTATTAGGGGAAGGTTTTCTATTTCCTTGACTCTTTTATTTCTATTAAGCTTAGATTAATTACTTTAGGGACAATGTAAAGTTTTAGGTTGGGGGGTGGTTGGAATGCATATATGGAAAGTCCTTAAGCATCTGAGGTCGAACTTTGTGATTGAGTTGATTATGTGATGATTCCATTACACGTACTGTGATGATGACTATCTGTGATTAGCTTTAGATAATTTGTATTCACCTTGTTTAGGACTCACGAGCATGTAAAAAAAATTTCTTGATTCTCTTGCACCTTTATGCACATAGCCATCTTATCTTTCATTTTGAATGCTTAGGATTGGATTATTTGGCTCATAAGCTAGTTGTCACCTCAAAAGGCCTAAGTGATGGATGTTAACTGACCGAAAGCTCAACCTTGTAATGCATGCTTAAGTTTTTTGCCAAACTCTTGTTTTGTATTGTAAAAGCCAATGTTATGAAGTAAAAGAAAGTTGTAAAGGGCAAATCATGTTGTAGAGTAAAAGTAAGTTTGTATGATATTCTTGAAGGAGATTACCTCTCTTTCTTGAGGATATAATTAACCTGAGGTGACTATGACACATGTAGTTTCCATCTGAGTTAAAGTATACCTGAGGAATGAGTAAGCTTCGGCACCTTGTTAGGAAACATAGCTCATAGTTGAACGTCTTCCACATAACCTATGTATGTAAGCTAAAATGAAGATCAGGTGTTCGAATAAGGTTTCCTCTTTTCCGTAAAGTAAAAGACCAATGAAAAAAGATAAAAATGAAATAAAAGATTGGTTCTCTAAAGTGTTTCATTGCAATTTTGAGTCTAGGAAACTTCACTCTTGAACCTTCAAGCTAAATTAGGAAAAAACGAGTTGTGGGTTGAATAAAACCATCCCAGGCTTGTAAGGATCTAGGTAGGATGGCTAAGCGCACACACACTTAAGGGTTAAATAATTAGTTTTAGATTTCCTATTGATTATATGCATGCAAGTGATTCCATCCTTGTGATAACTGTGTTATCTTTTGCTTTGAGATTAGAGTCGCTCATTTGTAGCAGATGATTCATTTTTATTTTATCTTGCTCAAAGACGAGTAAAGTTTAGGTTGGAGGTGTTTGATAGCACCTAAAATATGTTATCTTAGTGCCTCTATTCTAGCTCGTTTATGAAGTTTAATGTGTTTATATGATTATATTTGTAAAACTTAGAGTAATCAATGCATTTTGGAGTGTTACGAGCTATTTGAGGTTAATTTGGAGTAATTAGAAGCTAAAAAGAGCATTTGAGGCTTCGAGGGAGATAAAATGATCAAAATACACTTAGCTGAGCATAGTGGCATCATGCTCGACGCTTTTTTCCGAAAGCATTGTTTTGGAGAAGATGAAGAAAATTTCATGGCTCTTTCGTATAGCGTCACGGTACTACATGTGTTTTTAGCAAAGTGAAGGGCCGTGTGTGCAGGTGCATACGCGTGGGTCAACATATGCACAAGAAAAGGGGAGCACAGTGCAATAGATGTCTCAATTGATTGCACTTCGATAAAAGGTGCCAGTGTCTGGCACTATCCCTCAACGTCATGGTGCTATCGCGATTCAATATATATTCTCTTCATTTTTATGTCATAAATGATCACCCACTTGGGCTTCCAGCCAACTTTTCCTTCTCTTCTCTTTTCCACTTTCTATTTCGGGTTTTCATTTTGTAATTAATCAAGTAGTTGTTGGATCTTTTCTTCTTCATCTCCATGGGAAGGTGAGGTTTTAGATTTTCTTAGTTTAGAGGACTTAGAGGAATCCTTATAATTTTGGGAGAATTTTGATATTATGATGTATATATCTTGTTTATGCATTCTCACTCTGAATTAATTGATTATCAAATGCATTTCCATATATTTAATTGACAACTAATACTTGTTTAGGTGATTCCATGCTTAGCTTTAACTTTGATTAAGCAATAAACTATTATGAAGTAAAAAGATTAGTGAAGTCGACAACACCAAGCAATGCTTTAATAAATCTTGATATGAAAATTATAATGAATGAGTTAACTAGATGGTGGAAGTTAATTAGTTCATCCTAGCATCTCCCTAATGCTTAATGCGATTAGTTAATGTGTTTAGTGGAGGTTCATCTTTTCATGATTAACTAACTAGGTAATTAAGACGGTTGATCTGGGTTCTAATCAATATGTCTAGGCATAGGCAAGAAGGTTAAATCATATGTTGATAATTTGATGATCTGAATTGCATTGAGCGACTCCATGAGGAACTAATCTCCATGCTTCCCTATGGTTCGACCCGGACTTTCCAGTTGCCACTTGTGCTACCTAGTATAAGTTGTTAGCTTGTGAATTATAAATGTTATTTGGTTGGAAAGCCTCGACAACATTCCTTAAATCAGATTGAGAGAAAAAGAGAGCGATAAACTAGATTACCTTCGCCAATTTAGAGATCATTAGACTATCTATGGACCAGTTCATCAATTTCTCATGAAAATTGAGCTAATGAGTTATCTAATCATCAAGCTTAATCGACGGTCTAATAATGTTGGACAAACACTCTAAATTTAAAACTTGTAAAATTAAAGAACATGCAAGCAAACATAGTTTGGATATAAAGAACTCTAATTACATCAATTTTATGGATTAAGCATGCTTGTTCAACAATGTAAAACAGAGTTTTGAAGAACAAACCTTGATGTAGCACAAAATTGAAACAATCCACTGTTTGTCTTTTTATCACGAACACTTCGTAGACCATCGCTAGAGTTTCCCAATTATTCTCCAGCATTCGAATGGATTGTGGGATCCAAAATTGTGATGAATTTTAGGGAAAATGGAGTTTGAATGAACTTGAAATTATGACTTTTGAAAGAAATAATTCAGCTTTAATAGTTAGCCACCCAACCCCAAATCTCAGTAATCTTTCTTCTATTTAAAGAAGAAAATATGCAAATTAAATTCACCTCAAAGTGACAACAAATTAAAGATTAATTATAAATGGGATTGGAGGTATTTTAAGGAGGTTCATTGTGGGAAAATTTATTTAATTTTTTAATTTCTAAAATTCAAATTTTAAATAATTTTTCTTAAAATTAATTCAAATAGCTAATTTTAAATACAATTAATTTCAAAACCAATTTTAAATATAATTAATTTTAGATAATTAATTAAATAATTTAATTAATAATATTAATTTAAGATCAAATATTAAATCAATAAATAACACCAATCTCGATCATGAATCCCTATTCATGTAAACAATATTTAAACCATATTTAAATATTTCCAACTCTCCATATTGTTTAATTCATAATTAAACTATAAGTGATTAAGTATATCAAATATAATTAACACTTACTTCTTAAAGAAAATTTGAACGTTTCAAATTTTCTCATCACACTATTCTAACGTTTAGTTCAATATGAGCTAGCAGAGGAACCTAGTGGACCTACAGATTATTGGGGTTGCTGCCCTAAAGTATCGTGTCCTGTAGTTTGTATACAGTTTGTACGAATGCTTGTGTTGTATAATATATGATATTTACTTCACATCTTGTTTTTGCTCAATTGTATGTTTTGTTTGTTTTACCACAAACCAATAAACATAAAATCCCTTGTTATATGTATGTAACTTAAGCATGTATGTGGTGACATACAAGTAGATCATGTCTTAAGTGATAACCAAAATGGTCTGTAGTATAAAGATATAGGAGGGAAACCTTATCCTGGTAACGTTACGGATGCAACCCGCTTTGTGGAATGGTCACAAGTGTTGTGACTTGTCATAGATGGTCTGATCCTGATCATTCGTATAGGGGACATGCGAGCAGGGACGTCCAATACAAAGAGTTTATATAAGACCTGATTACGAAGTGTTGACGTCTCGTTATATAACACCGTTCATGACGGAGACTTCACTTCACTAGGATGACCATATGTAAGATGACCTCAATCCTGAATGAGTTGGGAACTCCTGCCATTGAGGGTGGTCCTTTGATTTGTATGGATGCGAGTGGCTAGGTCGTCGATTCAAACCTACCATTTTGGGGATTCGTCTGATTTAGGAGCTAGGAACTCAGCTACATAAGAAGGAATTCACAACTTCCCCAAAGCAGAGGCAAGTAGATAGATAGCTCTCTTAAGGGCTGATTCCATGGCTTGAATGATATGGCGCCACACACCTTCTCTTGGCTTGAGTGGTGTTCACACATACTTGGACTATGTTGTATTATTCATTAGAGAAATCAGTGGTACTTAAGGAGTGAGATGTAACTATAGGGGAAAAACGGTAAATTGGACCACTTGTACTTACGAAATCTGTGAAGGGTCATCGTACTCATGATTGGTTATTTCCGATGGACACAAAAATATATTTGTGGTAAGAAGAGTTCAGCTGTGGTCTTTAGTGGAATGTCTGGCAGTTAACAGATGATGGATCTCGTGACTAAAGAGTTTAGTCAGCTATTCACGTACCGTTGGAGCTTCGAGCCACATGTTCATAAGGTCCCCTAGGTAGCTTGGATAAAGTCGAGAATTAGTTTTTGGGTAAGTTTGAAATGTTCAAGTTGACAAGAGGGAGTTCAATTATATATGTATAATTGAACTCGTTAAATATATATGATATAATTGACTAAATGTATGAGATACATTATTTTGGAGGAAATTAGATATAAATATGATTTATATCAAGTAGAGGAGAAATTACTATATGATATCAAACTATCGGTTAAGAACATAATATGATTATAATCATTTATTAATTAATTGGTCGGTTATATGATAATTGACCAGAAATTTCTCTTAAATCGTGTGATAGTAGGAAGATCAATTTCGGTTATTTTAACTGAAGAATAAAATGAGAATTGGTTTCATTTTGGAAAGAGTTCGAAAAAATCGCTCAAGGTGTGGAAACGTCACGATCGTTTAGTTGAGAACTTATACGATAGCATCCATCGCCTAAACGATCGCACACCAGCATACTAAACGATCACTCACCTTCACTAAACAATCGCTTAGCGTGCCAAGTTTTCTACACGATCGTTTACTCTTTACTAAACGATCGCTTAGTAAAACCTACACGATCGTGTACCTTTCTCTAAGTGACGAGCACCCGACTATACGATAGTCACCTACTATCTCCCACTTGTTTGTCATTCTACCCGATCATCCTTTCCTTCTTCCTCTACCAATTCCATCAAAGTCCACTCTTTGGATTATCACTTTGAGAATACCAAGGGCTTCAAGTGATGGTGTCGTCCCCGATTGCTACTTGTTTGTGCGCTGCTGTTTGTGTAAACGATCGTACTGTTAGGTGACTGATTGCTGAGCGATTTGGATTGTAGAGGAGTCACTTCCGCTGGATTGAGTTTGAGTGAAGACAGTCTTCAACTGGTACGTTTACTCAATTTTTTGTATTTTATTTGTCAAAGCATGCCTATAATTAGTGTTTAAATGCATACGTGTTTGTTAGAATGTGTGTGTGGTAATTCGGTAACAATGAAATAGAAAAGATCTAATCGCGCTCATGGATACTCTTGTTTAAGAGTTCCTTCACTTTGGTGACCACCGCAGCCAACTCCGGCCACCACCCTTCGGCGACTGCCACGGGCCAACTTCAGCAGCCACCTCCTTCGACCGTCATCAGCCAATTCCGGTCGCCACCTCGGGGACCGCCACCGGCCAACTCCGAGCGCCACCTTGGTGACCATTGTCGGCCAACCTCCAATCGCCACTAGCCAACTCTGAATACCATTGACCAACCTCTAGCAAACCCCCTTCCCCACACACAGGAAAAATTCCAAACACTAACTCCATTGACCACCCTCCGACTGCCACCTCCAGTGACCACCACCAACTAACTTTGAAAAACATTAATAAAAATACTCTTAGTATATAACAAACTAGACAAATATGTATATAAAAACACTTTTAAGAAAGAATTGCAATATATGTATTTTTTTTATTTTAATGAGTTTTTATTAAAAGTGTTTAATTAAAAAAGATTTTTTAAAAGATTTTTTTCCTAAATCATTCCAAACACGCCAATAGACTGCTTGTATAGTAATATTTATTCAGGTTATATGTGTAGAACTATATATGTTTGAATGCTCTAATTTAATTTAATAAAATTTTAATTTTTTTTTGTTGGTCAATTTAACTAGCTTCAAGACAAATCGTTTTCTAAACGTAAAGATTTAAAATGTTTAAAACAACTTAGCGACCAAATAAAAACTAAAACTTAAAATTTATAATTTTTTATTCCTCAAATGTAATTTGATAAGAAAAAAAAGTATAGTTTTTCAATCATTGAATTTAATATTAAAATACTCGTTTATTTCAATTTTAAGTCAGTGTATTATAATTAAAAAAAATGATCATTTTCAAATTAATTAAATCGACAAAAGTCTACAAAATTTTATTTCAAAATCTAGTAAGATTATAATATCAAATTATTAAAACAATAGATTAAATAAAATTATAATTTTAGTCAAAATCTCTACTTAAATATTTTTTAAAAAATATACTCTTCTAAATTTTTTAGTTTATTTCAAACTTAACTATGTTAAAATAATTAAGATGACAAATTTAAACTAATCTAAAATCCAACTAGTGATTAAATACAAGAAAATATTTCACAAACTAAATATTTATAAATCTGCACTTCATTCTCAGACTACTTAAGCCGGCACTCTAAACACAGACTTCTTCAACCTCTACTTCCAAAACCTGCACTCCAAATACAATTTTCTTAAATCCAGACCACCTAAACCTCCCAGCCTAATCCCTAGGTTAACATTTCATACACCAAACGCCCCCAAGGGTTTTATCTCTCTCTTTTTTTAATTTGAGAGTTTGGAAAAGATCAAGATTATGGAAAAAGGATTAATGGATTCAATTGAAAAATGAGCAAGAAAGAAAGTGCAAATTAATCGATTTTGAATTGCAAATTGATTGATCCAAATTTATGGGGACATATATACATGGATATCTGAATGTCATCCTACTATAGTTAAGTATACCCACTACCTCTAGTAAGTCTCGTAAGACCCACAACCTCTAGTGAACCCGAAGGAAACACCACCTGTGTGAATCGCGAATGAAACACAACCTCTGATGAATTCCAAAGGAAAGCACCACCTCTAGTGAATCCCGAAGGAAACACAACCTCTGGTGGATCCCGAAGGAAACCATCACCTCTAGTGAATTCCGAAGGACACACAACCTCTGGTGAATCTTGAAGGACACACAACCTCTAGTGGGTATCTAACTAATATGGGGACATTATCACGATTTCAACATCACAAGTATCATAATAGGGTTCTATAATATACATATACATCTCATCATCATAGTTCCATAACATACATATACATCTCTATTGGGGTTGATGCCCTAAAGGCTCGTGTCCTGTAGTTTGTAAACTGTTTGTACGAATGCTTGTGTTGTATATAGGATATTTACTTCACATCTTGATTTTGCTCAGTTGTATATTTTATTTTCTTTACCACATACCAATAAACATAAAATCCCTGGTTATCTGTATGTAACTTATATATGTATGTGGTGACATACACGTGGATCATGTCTTGAGTGATAACCAAAATGGTCTGTAGTACACGGATATAGGAGGGAAACTTTATCCTGGTAACGTTACGGATGCAGCCCGCTTTGTGGAATGGTCACAAGTGTTGTGGCTTATCACAGATGGTCTGATCTTGATCATTCGTGTAAGGGCATGCGAGCGGAGGCGTCCTATAAAAAGAGTTTGTATAAGACCTGACCACGAAGTGTTAATGTCTCGTTATATAACGTCGTTCATGACGGAGACTTCACTTCACTAGGATGACTATAGGTAACATGACCTCAATCCTGAGTGAGTTGGGAACTCCTACCATTGAGGGCAGTCCTTTGATTTGTATGGGTGTGAGTGGCCAGGTCGTCGATTCAAGCCTACCATTTTAAGGATTTATCTGATTTGGGAGCTGGGAACTCAGCTACACAAGATGGAGTTCACTTCTTCCCTAAAACAAAGGTAAGTAGATAAATAGCTCCCTTAAGGGCTGATTCTAGGGTTTGAACAATGTGGCGCCACTCACCTTCTCTTGGCCCGAGAGGTGTTCACACATAGTTGGACTATGTTGTATTGTTCATTAGAGGAATCAGTGGTACTTAAGGAGTGAGATGTAACTACAGGGGAAAAATGGTAAATTGGTCCAGCTGTACTTACGAGCATCTGTGAAGGGTCATCATACTCATGATTGGTTATATCTGATGCACACATAAATATATCTATGGTAAGAAGAGTTCAGTTGTTGGTCTTTAATGGAATGCCTGACAGTTAACGGATGATGGATCTCGTGGCTAAAGAGTTTAGTCAGCTATTCACATACCGTTGGAGCTTCGAGCCATAGGTTCATTAGGTCCCCTTAGTAGCTTGGATAAAGTCGAGAATTAGTGTTTGGGTCAGTTTGAAATGTTCAAATTGACAAGAAGGAGTTCGATTATATATGATATAATTGAATTGGTTAATTATATATGTTATAATTGGCTAAATGTATGAGATAGGAAATTAGATATAAATATGATTTATATCAAGTGGAAGAGAAATTACTATAATAGATATGTGATATCAAACTATAAGGTAAGAATATAATATGATTATATTCATTAATATTAAATTGGTTAATTATGAGATAATTGACAATTTTATTCTCCTCAATCGTGCGTTAATGGAAGCAGCCGCATTCGATTATGGTAATTGATGAATAAAATGAAAATTGTTTTTATTTGGCAAAAAGGTTTGAAAATTCGCAATCGGTGTGGAAATGTAAACGATCGCCTAGCTTGAGAGCCTATACGATAATAGCTCATCGTCTAAACGATCGCATACCAGCAACTAAACGATCGCACACCTTTTCTTAAATGATTGCTTAGCTTTCCTAAACGATCGCATAGCGTGCCGCGTTTTCTAAATGATCGTCTACATTTTATTAAACGATCGCTTAGTAAAACCTACACGATCGTGTAGCTTCATCTAAATGATAAGCACCCTTACTATACGATAGCTGTTTCTCTCCCACTTGCTTATCGTCTACACGATCTGTCTTTTCTCCTACCTCTACCAAATTCACCAAAGACCACACTTTGGATTCTCACTATGAGAATAGCAAGGGCTCCAACTAGTGGTGTCGTGCCCGTTGTTTACTTGTTCGTGATTGTTCGTGTTACTGTCGTTCGTGTAGACGATCGTGCTGCCGCAGCTGACTGATTTGTTGGGATATAGAGTTTGCATAAAGGTTCTTCCACTGCTTCTGAGTTTGACGTTTGAGAGAGTATTCAACTAGTATTTGAACTCTTTCCTTTGTGTTTTATTGTTTGAAGCATGTCGTTAATTAGTGTTTATTTGCATAACTATCTGTTAGAATGTATGTATTGTATTTCGGTCACAATGAAATCGAAAAAATCCGAACACGTTCATGGATGCTCTTCATTAAGAGTTCCTTCATCATCATAGTCTCATAACATACATATACATCTCATCATCCTCAGATTCAACAAAATCTCAAAGAATAAAATGTACTTAAATCATGTTAGCATTCAATCCTCTTTCATGCATATCTAGTTCGTGCAACTCACTCAGGGAAATCATACGTAGTAATCAATCTAATAAACAACCTCTATACAACATGCTTATTATTTCTTGGCACAAGGCAGTTCCAGTAGTATGATTACTTACCTCAAAATTATGCCTATGCAACAAGCAGAATAATCTTCCCTTGCCTAGTTGGATCTTGTATCAGGCCTAAACATAATTCAATATACAATTCATAACAGGGTCTAATTCCAACATCTCAAATTGCCCATGAACCAAGCAATCTTACCTATAAAGGAACTCTTATTCAAGAGTACTACGAGCGGAAGCGAAACTTTCCAATTCGTTCTAACAGAATTTTCACATATACATTCAAACATACTAAAATGCATTCATAATGCTAAATTATTGACATGCTCAAAAGAACAATAATTAAAAGATTGAGAGATCATACCAGTTGAAGACTTATTCTTCACAGTAAATCTCGCTTTTGTTGAGATGGTAAGCTATTGCTCAGCAAAACCCAATCGTCTACCTCGAACAGTCTCCACACGAACAGAAGGAAACGAGGATGACACCACCACTCAGAGTTCTCAGTATTCTTGGAGTGAGAATCCAAAGGGTGGGCTTTGTTTGCACTTGGCAGAGGGAAGGAGGAAAGAAGATCGTATACAACGATCAAGCAAGTGGGAGATAGGCTCGTCTATCGTATAGACAAAATGCTTGATCGTTTAAGTGAAGTATACAATCGTGTAGGAAGAGGTAAGCGATAATCTAAACGACTGTGTAGGAAAAACTAAGCAGTCGTCTACACGATCATTTATTAAATATCAGGCGCTAAATGATCGCTTAGGAAAAGGTAAACGATCGTTTAGTAAATAGCACGCGCGGGTGTAATCATTAAGCGATTGCTCAACACTATCATATAGGTAAGCGATCGTTCAAGCACTATCGTATAGGCACAGGTTTTGTTAAGCGATGACACTCTTCAACACAATGTCCGTACATCCCATGCTTAACACACCAGGAGCTATTTAAGCGTCTCAAAGTGATTTTTCAACTTACTCATCCGTTATGAAAATAGAAGAGATGTCGTCCTATTACCCCTTTAACCATCCAATTAATAGACAATGAATATCATCACATCATATTCATAACCTATGAATTAATATCATATATTAATCATAGTATTTTTCCTCTACTAGATATAAATCATATTTATATCCAATTTCCTCCAATTTAATGTATCTCATACATAAAGTTAATTATATCATATATAATTAACTAGTTCAATTATATCATATATAATCGAACTCCCTCTTGTCAATTTGAACATTTCAAACTGACCTAAAAACTGACTCTCAACTTGTATCGAAGCTACCAAGGGGACTTTATGGACCTATAGCTCGAAGCTCCAACGGTACGTGGATAGCTCACTAAACTCTTTAGCCACGATATCCACCATCCATTAACTGTCAGGTATTCCACTAAAGACCAACAGTGGAACTCTTCTAACGATAGATATATTTCTATGTCCATTGGATATAATCAATCATTTGTACGATGACCCTTCACAGATGCTCATAAGTACAGCTAGCCAATTTACCATTTTGCCCTTGTAGTTACATCTTACTCCTTAAGTACCACTGATCCCTCTAATGAACAGTACAACATAGTTCAACTATGTGTGAACACCTCTCAGGTCATGAGAAGGTGTGTGGCGCCACATCGTTCAAGCCCCGGGATCAACCCTTAAGAGAGCAATCTATCTACTTACCCTTACTTCGTGGAAGGAGTGAACTCCATCTTGTGAAGTTGAGTTCCCAGCTCCCAAATTAGATGAATCCCCAAAGTGGTAGATTTGAGTCGGCGCTCTGGCCACTCGCACCCATACAAATCAAAGGACCGTCCTCAATGGCATAAGTTTCGAACTCACTCAGGATTGAGGTCATGTTACCTATGGTCATCCTAGTGAAGTGAAGTCTCAGTCATGAACGGAGTTATATGACGAGACGTTAACACTTCGAGGTTAGTTCTTATACAAACTGTTGTATAGGATGCCCCAACTCGCATGTCTCCTACACGAATGATCAGGATCAGACCATCTGCGACAAGTCAAAACACTTGTAACTATTCCACAAAACGGGTTGCGTCCGTAGTGTTATCAGGATAAGGTTTCCTCCTATATCCATATACTACAGACCATTTTGGTTGTCACTTAAGGTATGATCCACTTGTATATCACTATGATCAACTTATATATCACTACATACATGTGAAACCCTAACCCTAATTCAGAAAGAAGGGAAAAATAAAATACTAAAAATAAAGGAAAATATAATTAAAATTATGAATGAAAAATATAAATCAAATTAAGTGGAAGTTGGGTGGAATTAAGGGGAAAATTTGATAAATTAAGAAATTTATTAATAGTTATCCAACAATAACATATATAGCTATGAATAAGTGGGTAGAATCAGGGAAGATTAATAAGAGAGTTGGAAGCTAGCGAATTCGGGGGACAAAGGAAATTAGATAACTTTTTGTTTGGAAACTATTCATTGGAAGGCTTCGGAGGTTGAAATTAATAATTTGAAGGTGGGAAGAATTTGGATACCTTTTCTACGGAGACTGTTCATTGGGAGATTTGGAGGTGAAAATTAATTATCAGTGTACGGGGTAAGTTAAAAATTAAAAAGAAAAGTGGAATCCACGTGTTGCAAGCAGTGAGGGTAACCCACTAGCGAGATTGGAGGAAGATGGAGAGAATGGAGAGAGCGAGATTTGAGTGAGATAATGGGAGAGAGTGAGACTGGTTAAGTGAGAGAATGGGAGAGGGCGAGATTGGCTGAGCGAGAGACTGGGAGAGAGCGAAGTTGGAGAGAAAAGATGGAGAGAAAGAAGGAGAGAGCGATGCTGGCGAGATTTGAAAGAGCGATGCTGGCGAGATTGGAGAGAGCGAGACCCTTAACGAGAAACCTGGAGAGAGCGACACTGCCGAGATCCAAGCTAGCGAAAAGGCTGGAGAGGTTTAAGATATTTTGTACAAATATTGTCTTAGAAAGGTTATAATCACTCTCACGCTCCCTTCCCGGTCTTAGGGGTTTAAGGCTTGGGAGGGGGTGTGACAACTTGGTATCAGAGCAAAGGTATACGTAATACCTAGGAGGAGATTGAGTATAAAAATTTAAGTTGATACCAACTGGGTATCAGGGCAAAAGTTTACGTAAAACCTGGAGAAAAATTAAGAATAAAAATTGAGTCTAGCTTAGGCATAAATAAATGGGATCTAGGAAAAATAAGATAAAAATATAATAGAGGTGATAAGTTTAGAGCCACAACGGTCTCAGGAAAAGGCTTACCTAAGGTAGGAAAAGCCAAGTAATAAAAGTTAGGATAGGTCAATAATTGGGTATAATAAACTATATTAGGAAAACCTGGCATAAAATCGAAAAGAGGTTAAGGGAAAAGGAAATAATAGATGGACATAGGAAATCCTGGAAAAAAAAAAAGAATAAAATAAAAATAAAATAAAATAAAGGGGAGAAGTGGAAAATGACTAGTAAGTAGTAACCTGAAAAATATTTACTGTAGGAAATGGATCTGAGCAGAAGAAATTGGTGGGGGAACGACTCCAGAACGCAGGATGGGACCCGCAATGCTAACCTAGGGGATAACCCTGAAAACTTTGAAAATAACATAAATAATAGTGTCATCACTGTAAACAATACAAATCTTGTGGTATCCCGATCTGCCATGGGATGTCCACGTTGTGGAAAGAAACATGGAGAGTATGTTTGAGGGAAACCGGATATTACTACGGTTGTGGCAAGATAGGCCACGTCTATAAAACTTGTTACACTTTCCAAAGGAGATCGCAAGAAGCAAGATACCGACGAGAGCTAACCGGCGGGTCAGGTCCGGGGAGTAGCCATGTACTGCCTGAACTAACAACAGATCAGGAGTGGGCCCGCACAGGGAAGCAAGATATTCCGCGAAGGATCGTGATAGAATTTAAGGAACAAACCCCCTACAACTTGCAGGAAGAAGGAATTTACCAATTTTGCATTTTCTGCAAGCAGCTGGGGCATGTTCAGGAAAGATGTATGTGGAGAAATGAAAGAATCCAACAAACCTTTGACAACCTAGGATTATCTAGAAATCCATAGACCACTAGAGGAAATTTACCACTGTAAATAGTATATAAATCCAACCACTATTTATAAATAAAATTGTATGTTAGTAACATGTGTTTAATCTAATATAGGAATAAAAGTAGACAAAATGCTGAGAAGTGGGAAACGTAGAACAGGGCAACCTTCCAGAAACGAGAGTGAAAGTGCCTCGAGCCATCCAAGGGAAAAATCTAGAGAAGAAGAACAAATGGACAAATTCACCCAAAGACTTCAAACAAGCTTAGGAAATATACACCTGATCCCGAAAAGAAATATGGGATAGAACGGTTAAAAGCTTTGGGAGTTACAAATTTTGAAGAAACCAAAGACCCTGCAGACGCAGAAGCTTGGATGAACCAACTAGAAAAAAATTTTCAGGTGATGATATGCCCTGAAAACCATAAGGTAAGTCTTGCCTTATTCTTTCTGCAAAAACAGGCAGAAGATTAGTGGAAGCTACTAAAGAATAAGAGAGGCAACCAAGAAGAAATATGTTGGGAGGAATTTCGAAGATCATTTTTCGAAAGATTTTATCCTCGATCATACAGGGATATGAAGCAAGATGAATTCCTACAGCTCATGCAGGGAAGCATGACTGTAATAGAGTGAACTAAAGTATGCGGAATTATCTAAGTCTACTTTAAACATAGTAACGGATGAGAAGGAACGCTGTCGAAGGTTTGAGACAGGATTGAAACAAGAAATTCGAACTCCTGTTATAGCAACCGCTCAACGGGGAGAGTTTTCCAAATTAATAAAAGCTACGATGCGAGTAGAAAGAAGTTTGGCAGCGAAAGAAACAGTCGAAAAAAGAATCCCTAATGAGTCGGTGGCGGAAGAAAGAATTAAGAAGTTTTATCCCCAAGGTGGAAACCATGAGTGGATGGAAAAGAAGAGAAGTCACCAATGCCAAAACAGACCCGGAATAAGAAAGCCGATTAAAGGACTCACTGGAGAGCATTAATAAAAAACCTAGATGCTCAACTTGCAATAAACATCGCCAGGGAAGATGTTGGGAGAAAACCCAAGGACGAACACGTGCATGTTATAATTGTGACAAACCAGGACATTTTAAACGAGAATGTCCCCAACTGAGAAATTTGGAAGCCAAAAATACACAACGAAGAAAAAACCAGAGAATGAAGCCAACAACTACAAGTGTAGGAGGAAGAAAAGAAGAAACTGGAAAGAAGACGTTGGGACAACTATATGGAGTAAATCAAGAAAGAAACGACAATAGGGCAGTAGTGGGAAAAGGGAAAGAAAAAGTATTTGGAGAGTAGAATAAAAGTTGTGGTGTAATAAAACTATAAATTATTTAATAAAACCTTGGTGTGAATTAAGTTTCAAATTTTGAAGACGAAATTTTATTTAAGGGGGTAGTAAATGTAAAACCCTAACCCCAATTCAGAAAGAAGGGAAAAATAAAATATTGAAAATAAAGGAAAATATAATTAAAATAATGAATGAAAAATATAAATTAAATTAAGAGAAAGTTGGGTGGAATTTAGGGGAAAATTTGATAAATTAAGAAATTTATTTATAATTATTCAACAATAACATATATAGCTATGAATAAGTGGGCAGAATCAGGGAAGATTAATAAGGGAGTTGGAAGCTAGCGAATTCGGGGGACAAAGGAAATTAGATAACTTTTCGTTTGGAAACTGTTCATTGGAAGGCTTGGAAGGTTGAAATTAATAATTTGAAGGTGGGAAGAATTTGGATACCTTTTGTACGGAGACTATTCATTGGGATATTTGGAGGTGAAAATTAATTATCAGTGTACGGGGTAAGTTAAAAATTAAAAAGAAAAGTGGAATCCACGTGTCGCAAGTAGTGAGGGTAACCCACTAGCGAGATTGGAGGAAGATGGAGAGAATGGAGAGAGAGAGATTTGAGCGAGAGAATGGGAGAGAGAGAGACTGGTTGAGTGAGAGAATGGAAGAGAGTGAGATTGGCTGAGCGAGAGACTGAGAGAGAGCAAAGTTGGAGAGAAAAGGGGGAGAGAAAGAAAGAGAGAGCAACGCTGGCGAGATTGGAAAGAGCGATGCTGGCGAGATTGGAGAGAGCGAAACCCTTAGCGAGAAACCTGGAAAGAGCGACACTGCCGAGATCCAAGCTAGCGAGAAGGCTAGAGAGAGCGAGATCCTTAGCGAGAAACGTGGAGAGAGCGACATTGCCGAGATCCAAGCTAGCGAGAAGGCTAGAGAGAGCGAGATCCTTAGCGAGAAACGTGGAGAGAGCGACATTGCCGAGAGCCAAATGAGTGAGAAAGTTGGAGAGAGCGAGATTTGGACAAAATGCTGTGTTTTAAGGAATGTAATGCCATCTTTGATATTTTTGATAATTAAGTCAAAAATTAAGCAATTTAGGTGGCAAAAGGAGATTTCATGAAGAAACTTAGGGATTAAAATGCACGGCCAAGATTACATTCCATTGGAGTAATTTTGGTTGGCAAACTTCAAATTAGACAACTCAAAAGCTCAGTTAACCCCAGTAATTTAAAAGAGGCCACTTGTAGGATGTGTTGTCACATAGAGAAGAGTTAAAGACGACTATAAATAGGACACTTTGGTTGAAGAATTAAACTCATTCTCAAACAAATTCCAGTAGTAATAATCGTGTGGAGAGAGTGAGGTAGTTCTGTGAGTTTAAACGAGAGAAGCTCGAGGGAGGTGCTGCCCAAATTTTCTTCTAAGAGGGAAGCTTACTATGAGTGTTATAGTTTTGATAGTTAACATATGTTGTGAGTGTTACATTGCTTTTAGTAATTCAGTAGATGTTGTGCGTATTATATTGCTTAGAAAATATCGTTGGTATTACAGTTTTGGTAGCATGACGGTGTTGTTAGTTCAATATGCCTTGTGAATGTTATGTTGCATTAGAAAATACCATCCCTGCTAGCATGATAATTTTGCTAGGTTAGTATGCGTGGTAAATGTTATGTCTCTCCAGAGCATCATTTGTTAGCATGATAGTTGGGTAAAGTCAGTATATTTGGTGAATGGTACGTGCTTTGTTAGTCAGAAAGTACAGTGAGTAGCTTGATGTACTGTGGGTGTTATACTTCTTTGTTAGCGCTGTGTCTTTGATAAATCAGTACGTAATGTGAATATTATAGTTGTATAACCTGAACATCACAGTCTTGAGGTGTTAGAATTTGCTATCGTATGAATTATAGGGTTTGCTGTCATCTCTCGCAAGCATTATAGTAGAGTCCACTGTGAATATTCACTTAAGTTAAAAGAGAAGTGCATCGTAAATACTGTGAAGCCATGCTCAGTACTGTGTTATGTAACTTAGTTAATATATATCACCTTGATGCTTATCACACAGCTTAAATAGAACAGTTTTAGCTGAATAAATGTATACTGTGAAGTTAGGACAGCCGTGATAAATAGGATGCCTTGTGAATATGTACATTCCTTGTTAACTATATGTGTGCTGCGAATAATTGGTTAACCCTACACGTTGACATAGGGTTACATGCATGAGTGGATGCAAGCTATATGCTTTGATAATATGATGATTGCCATGATATTGTTTGTGTGTGACTATGGAAACTGCGATTATGCCCGAGATGTGATTAGCATGCTTAACAAAAGGTGCTTGGCTGGAAATAATGGTCGAATTCTGTTGGCGGGAAATATTGGTCGCCATCGGTCGGCGGAAAATAATAGTCGGTGACGAACCGCAGGAAATATGGTCAAGTACCTAAGCATGACTAGCGGGATAAATAAAATGTCGATGTGCACATTGGCGGGAATTGAGGTCATAGGAAGGCTTCCATAGGTGATTGTATTGTTTGATGATAGGATATGCTTGCTATGTGTTAATGTTGGAATACAAATTAGTGGTTGCGTGATTATGTCATTGATTGCACTTGAGTTCAGTGTAAGTGCCAACATGTGATTGGTTTCCCAAAATGATGATTTTCAAAATGATTTTCATCTTAAAAGAACCACTCACTGGGCTTAGTAACTCACACTCTTCAAATTGTTTTCCTAATCCCCAACCCCCCCCCCCCCCAGGTAGCGGAGCGGAGCGTTCAACATAGAGTCCACCACCCACCACCATCAACTAAAAGCTCGGTAAACTCTCGGGACACGGCTCAGATCATGAGTTAAAAGAATAGAAAAGAGGATTAAATTACATGTATAGATAAATAGGTGGAGTATTGTAACCTTTTAATTGGTTGTATAGATTAATAGGTGGGATAATGAGAATCTATCGATTACATGTATAGATAAATAGGTAAATGTTGTAAACCCATTGTAATTATAATAAATAGAGAAAAAATATTTAGTACAAATATTGTCTTAGAAGGGTTATAATCACTCTCACACTCCCTTCCCGGTCTTAAAGGTTTAAGGCTTGGGAGGGGGTGTGACAATACATGCATAAGTTACATAAAGACAACCAGGGATATTAAGTTTATTGGTTTGTGGTAAAATAAAAAACATCTAAATGTGCAAAGTCAAGAAGTGGAGTAAATATCATATATATTATACATCACAAGCATTCTTACAAAGTTATTTACAAACTACATGACACAAAATTTTAGGGTACAAACCCCAACAACCTAAAGATTTGACGAAACCACTTCCAACCCTCTTCGACAACACCTCTTTAACTTCCAAGCTTCCCCTGCAACTCCACAAATCCAAAAGAAGCGTATCAAACGATTGAAGCACAACATGGCCAAAAGATTTAATTGAAAAGAAACAAAAATACGAACTCACCCAAAACTACAAGATTTGGAAAAAACTAATGACTGGCGGCGGCTAGAGGCATGCATAGCTGACGGTTGGTGGCACTCGATGAACTTTAGTGAGGCAAACGGCAGTTGACGCACCGCGGACAGTGCGAATGGAGAAGGCGAGCGGATCTATGGTAGTGGGGAGCTCGGTCCGACGGCGAATGCTCATGAACGGAGGCGAGGGCTGATCACTTGGAGCGGCGGTGCGAAGGGGCGGCTGGGTGTTGTAGGGAGAGGGTTTTGAGAGGGGGGACTGTGCTTGCACGTGAAAGAGAGGGGGAGTAAAATATTTTTAAAAGAAAATGAAAAGATCAAATACAATAAAATTTGATATGGTTTTACTTTATTTTGTTTTATTTCATTTTAATCTTTCCTTCTAGACACATACAACTATAATTGTGTATAAATATGAAATCCTTTCCTCTTCCTCTTCGAAACCAAATTCCAAAATTAAAAGTTAAGTTTTCTATTTAAATTAAATCTCAATAATCAAAATTGAACTTCCAAAATTCTAAAAATATCCTCAAATATTAGAAGATACTGAAATTACATTAAGAACAAAATTTGAGGTATTACAATTCACATATCAATTGACATATTAACAATATATCACATATCAAATAACTTTCAAGTCTATTGATAGCATTTAGATATCAATCAACTTTTGACGACTTTTTGGACTTTTCCAAGCTTATTAATTTGGCTGGGTTTGATGTTTTTATCATTTACACAAAACCTGGAAACATGAGTCACGTGCCTCATTTTTTTTTTTTTTTTTTTTGTTTATCTTTATATTTTAACTAAAATAAGTGTTGCATACTATGTTTTTAGACAAATTTATAAAAGTTGTATTTTCCAAGCTTATGGGCATGGAATGAATCATAAAATAAAAGAAAAATTTTAAGTGTAACTCAAGTAGTACCTAGCTTTGTGCATTCCATCAAATTGACCAATCATATAATTTGTAGAAAATTATTCTTATTTCTTTATTCAAATACTTTAATTTTTTTATATGAGTGTTGAGAGAAGTATGCATAAAGATGGTTGCATCTTAAGATGCACTCAAGTATTACCCTAAAATATATGTTTGGTATGAAATTGATGACACTTAAAAAGAAACCCACTTATTTTGTTTAACTTTTTCATGAATTTTGTGGAATATTTTCTATTAATCGATTTTGATGAATTATTTTGAGTGACATTCAATTTTTGTTAGAATTAGGGCTAGTTGGATTGATTAAAAATAAGTATTTTTCACAATATATATATATAGATATAAGCAAAACTGCTTAAAAAAAAAAAAAAAAAAAAAAAAACTCGTGTTTGTTTTCATATTCTCAAAAGTGTTTTTATGTACAAGTTTGTTTGGTTTGCTATAAACTAAAAGTGTTTCCATCAATATCAAATTACTATAATAGATGACTATTAAACACTATGAACTAATAATTTAAAAACACTTTGATCGGTCGATTTTTTTTTTTTTTTTTAACATATGATCGATCTAATTGATTATTAGATTTAGTTTTTAAGAGTTAGTCTTTGGAGATAATTGCTGCAGTTGGTCGAAAAAGTTGGTTGTTGGCTCAAGTGTTGAAGGTGGTCATTGTTGAACTTGGTTGTTAAAATGAGTCCTCGAAATTGGCCATCGAGTCAGTTGATTGCTATAGTTGGTCACCATTGATGGTCTGATGGGAAGAGAACTTGTCAAGGGTTCTCATAGCCAAATACATTAATATATACCGATCAACAAAACTTATACTACTGAATACTATAACTAACAAAACCAGGAACAAAAAGTTAGTTTCAACAAGCAAATTCTCTAGGTAAAGTAGTAGGGGGTTGGTTTGAAATTAAAATAAACAAGCTAGAATAAAAGTGTCTAGTTCTTCGAACGTAACTAACTAGTTGCTTTTAGTTAAGGAAATTGGAATAAGCCAAAATGTAATAGTGATCATATGATGTTTTACTCGATCATCTCAAACACATGGTCGACTAATCGATAAAGACGTGTTAAGCGTCATAAACTATTAATTAAGATTTACATCCTAATTAAACTAAGTGCCAATTAATTGAGCATTAAGTACATTTTAAAGCAATCAAATGTTAGCTTTTTGGCCCTTAACCTCAAATTAATTAATTTTAATTAATTAATTAATTAATATTTTGATGATAACAAACCTATTTTTATCTATTGATAATTAGATTATTTTTGAAGTATTTATTACGTAGAGCTCGAAATAATAATTTCAATGCAATTTGAATTGCCCAAATCGGAGCTCAAACGAAGAAGATATAAGCGAAACAAGCTTAACGGAAAAAACCGGAGCTGATGGCATGTCATTTTTTTCATTAAAATGGACCAATTGAAAGGCGCCACTTGGAGCATGGGAAAAACGACACATAGTGGACTTTTGATTTTTTTATTGATTTAAAAATAAAAATAAATTTAATATTATTCTATGTTTGTGTCTTAAGAGCTAATTGGATACATGATAAACTTTTATTTTTTGTTGAGTTTTAAAAGAAAATGATCTTAAAAAATATATATTACTATATTATATTATGTGTGTGTCTAAATATGAAACCTAGATTCCTATTTTCCTTACTTAAGCAAGTGATAAAATGATAACTAAGTGAAAGTTAAATCCTAAGTTAAGGGGAAGAAAATTTCTAAGTGTTAAGTAGATTTTCTTTGAATAAATTAAGTTGAGCTTTAATTGGTAAAATTGTGATGAAATTTGTATAATAATAGGATGATGAAACAGCTAGTGTGGAATGGGGATTCGAAAAGAAAAATATGGATTTGAGTTAGGAAAGTTGGGGAAAAATAATAAGTAGGTTGAGCTAGTGTGGAATAATATGGAAATTAAATTTGGAAAATTTGGGGAAAATTTTGGTTAAGTATGAAGAAATTAGGTGAAGTGCGTTATGGCTGAAGGACTGAGAAAAATATGGAAGTTATGTGAAATGCGTGTTGTGCACAAAGCACTGGAAGGCAAGTGACTCGTGGCACAATCGTGTAGAAATTGCACGGAGACAAACAATATTTGCAGTAGCTAAGAGCGAGATCGTTGAGAGTGAGATCAACGAGATCGTTGAGAACGAGATCATTGAGATCGAGACCAGCGAGATCATTGAGAGCAAGATTTTGAATAAGAAAGTGGGAGAGAGCGAGATTGGAGAGAGCAAAACAGCGAGAAAGTGGGAGAGGGCGAGAGTAGAGAGAGCGAGATTTTGAGCAAGAAAGTTAGAGAGGGCGAGGGTGGAGAGAGCAAGATTTTGAGCGAGAAAGTGGGAGAGAGAGAGTGGAGAGAGCGAGAGCAGCCTGTGCGTCAGCCACGCCTTATCCAGTGCTACATTCGAACGTCACGCCCACGCGATCGAAGGGCCTCACCTATGCATCGAATGGTCGGGCAAGTGTTTATGCGTTGAATTTGGCTGCATTCTTGTAGATTATACATTGGAAACCCTAATTTGAATACAAAAAAGCTTGAAGACGTAAGAAAAAACGTCAATTAAAATTTAGGTGTCCGATTAAGAGAAATTCTTAAACCCTAAGAAATTGTGTTGGATGCGTTTGGGAAGAACACATTGAACCAAGGTGAAGTCAGCTTATGTTGATAAAGAGAGGATTAAACATTTGGCCATGTAGCCAAGTAGGTGTTGTCAACACCACGGGAGATTTGAACACCTATAAATAGAGCTTTGGGATTTCATTTTCAAATCACAAAATCATAAATTTCGTAAAAGAGAGGGAGAGTAGAGCGCATTGGACAGTGAGGGTTGAGAAGAACATATCAATTTTGGACGAGGAGATCTTCCAATCTACTCGTGCGTTTGGAGTGATTCCAAGGCCATCTAAAAGCTCTGGAAGTCTAGTCTTCAGAGTAGGACTGTCGAAGGAAAAACCTCAAAGGAACCAGGGTGGAGATTGAAAAGAATGCAGAAGGATCATACTATCGGATCAGTCTGGGCCAGTCTTAAAGATTCTTTGATTCCGGCCAAACCACGAGGAGTTCTAAGCTGAGATTCTAGGGTAAGCTTCCTGAGAAATTTTAGAATAAGTTTATAGAAGGAAGTATTTTAAAATAAGGTTCAGAACTATGAGTAATCTAAGCTGAAAATTGAATCTGGATTTTAGGGGTGAAAAGGAGCCCGAGGAGTTACTAGAGTGAAAAGCTTCTAAGAAATCGAGGTGAGTGGCTAAAATGTTTTTAAACTGTTTTGATTACAAACATTTTACAGAAAGCATGTTTGCGAAAATAATTCTCATGCCTACTAGTTTTATAAAGTGGTTTCCAAGCAAGTTTGAATTGTGATTTGAACGCATGCATATTGTTGAAAAACTATTTACATATGTTGATTTTATCCAACAAGCGTAATCATCTTTAAAGCCACGTTGTATATGTGTTATACTGTACATGCTTTAAAGGGTCTGTGGGTTTTGGGACTTGTAAATCTAGTGTTGTAATGACTCTAAACATATTATGTTTCTAAGTTAATAAATTGTGGGCCTAAAGACGTCCCGTTGCATATGAATTATAATTGGTATCAGAGTTATTCTGCAAGAGTTATTAGGCAGTAAGTGTCAGCCCAAGGGTTGGTAACTGCTGCAGTCATGCCTTTCTCTAGGCTAAGAAGGTGGTCTGGGGTGGGGTGTGACAGTCTAATGGCTAGTTGGGTTTAAATCTCAACCATTTAATTTTCTTTTCCAAGATCCAATAATCCAAATTAAATGTAGTTTTCAACATTTTTCCTCTTTATTTAAACTCATATTCTTCTCCAAATATTTAGAATAATTTTCATAATTTTCAACCTCTCCAAAAATACAAAGCTTCTATTGTTGCTCTTTCCAAGCTTTAATTTTCTTCTTTTCATCTTCTTCTTGAAAGAGATATTTTAAGTTGTGAGGATTGATTCATTGAAAGCTTTAATTTGTAAATCTACTCTCTGGGAGAGTTTTCCACATATTGTGCCTCATTTCAAATCCATTGTAAGGGTTGCTCTTGATCTTGAAAAAAAGTTGTGATAGTTTGATCCTCAATCCTGAAAAGGATCGGGTTTGTTCTAACACCCGAAAAAAAGAACGTTGTAATGGTTCGACTCTAAGTTGTGAAAAGAGTCAAGTTTGAGTGACAAACCCAAGTGGAGCTTGGGAAGTGCATGTAGGCTGGTTGTGTCGAACTACTATAAAATTCTCGGTTTCAATTTCTCTATCCCTCAACTATTTAATTTTACAATTAATTTATTCTTAAATTTTATTGTTTGAAATTATTTGCAATTTTTTCTTAAATTTAATTGCTCATATATGTTTATTTGATGGGTAGTTCTTAAATTTATATATCCTTTACCGACCTTTTATTAGATTTGAAAATTTTGCTTTAAAGTGTGATGGTTAATTTCTTGTTTAATTCAAAATAAAAATTATTTATATAAATTTATTGTTTAAATTACTTGTTCGCAAAAAGTTTCTCAACTTATTCAATTGGACTCACATTAAAAAAAAATGTTTTAATTAGTTAGATTAAACTATATTCACCCTCCTATAGGGTTGTCATACCGATCCTACATCAAATACATACATTAAGTTCTAATGCTAAACCATGACGAGTAGTTAAGGTAATGCCTATTAACTACTCAGTTTGTTCTTTAGCTCCAAGCCACTCAAAGCCAACCATGTGACTTCGATAACGCCATGGATGCTATACGCCCATGAGACAACTTTTGCTACCTTGGAAACCAACATATAACAATTACAAATTGCATGTTAAACTTTTAGCAATTAGCATATAGAGATAGTTTGCTTTGTCCCTCTAACCATTCACACATGTTAAAGAATAAAAACAAGAGATAAAGATACTTGAGAGATAGAAATATATGCATTAGGCGAGCATTTCCACAATATTTCAATGGGTTCATCCAAAATCCCTAAGCTAAAACATAACTAGCCAAGAATAAATATCAAAAGGAAGTAGTCAAGGCTCTTATCATCGAATCGGGATACAATCCAAAGAAAGTAATCTAAAACTAAGAACTAAAAAGAAGGAAGAAAAACTTAGAAAGGGTATAGCTCGGGTGGAGTCCCGTCTCCTCTAAAACCCTAAAAAGAATGATATATATATATATAACTGAAAAGAAACCAATCTAAAACTAAGAACTAAAAAGAAGGAAGAAAAACAGAAAAAGGGCATAGCTCGAGTGGAGTCCTCTCTCCTTTGAAACCCTAAAAGTAATTTTATATATATATTGAATTAGTGATAGCGCCGATTTGTTCTTGTGTGGCATAGTATTGTGGCACCTGTTTGTTGCTAATGGTCGATGGTGTCGCAACACCAAAGGTCAGTGTCGTGACATTGTTGCCTTGACACACTCTTGCCTTCGAGCATCTTATCTAACCCCGTGAGGTGCTAGGTCCGTAGGGGCAATTTCTTCCATTTTGTCATCCTTTGACCCAAATGCTACATAACCCTCATGGTCAACGTTTTTCCCGTTTTGCACCCAAAATGTTTTGATGGGTGTTCTAAGCTCAATTTCTTGCATAAGAGCATTTTTAAACATCTTAAGAACTAGTCCGATTTACGCCAAAAAAGAAAGTTCATTTTGGGAGCTATCATGTTCGTTGGAGATAGTCATGTGGAGTTGATGGTCATCATCATCAGAGTTGGTTGTCAAAAGTTTTACTGAAGTAGGTTGCCAAAGATGGCCAACGACAACCATGGTGGCAATGAGTTAGTGCACTATGAGGGTATTTTTGATAATTTTATATATTATACAAATTAAGGAGAAATTAACCACTAAATACTCAAAAATCGTTTTTGTTAAGTTGATTCAAGAGTTATTTCTCAAAACAACTTATTTTACAAACTCACTTTTTAAAAAGTTCTCTTGAGTGATTGTCAAATACTCTAATTCTTTCCAAAATGATTTTTTTTTTTCAAAATCAAACACTTGAAGAGTTGTAACAAAATAAGTCCTAATTTTTTTTTCTTATTTTTCTATTAAAATATTAGCGATAAGTTCGATAGAAATTGAACCAATGGTACATAATTACACCCTTGCCTAAGTCTTAAAAAAATTAAAACCAAATTTAATACACAAATGTTATGTTTAGGGGAACATTTTGTTTTTGTTTCCTATATGTATGTATGTATAAGCTAGTTGATAACAACCTTGAGAACTTAATAATCAAACACAATTTTGCCTTCAACACAACTAAAAAAGAACATAACACAAATTAACTAAAACAACCCCACCAAGAAAAGAGAAGTGTTTCGTGGTTTAAGGTAAAAGGAAAAGGGAAAAGAAGTTGAAAGTTGAAACTGAAAGAGAGAGTAGAGAAGTGGAAGTGGGTTAAGAAAAAAAGCTACTAGCTAGAATAATATTAAATGACCTATATATAGCCTTGGAGAAAAATCGTACACTAAAAACCTAAACCAAGAAGAAAAATGGAAATATATATATGAGTATAAAAATCAAAGATCCAATCATAGACAAAAACAATATTGAAATCATACGTCACCCAATACATTATTGTTGTTATTGTTATTATTATTATTACTACTACGCTAAAATATTTATTTGTTCGATTTTAACTCTATAATTTATTATTGATTTAAAAAAAATAGAATATTTTATAAAGTTAGAATTTAGTCTTTATGATTTGATTAAATAGTCTATAAAATAGTCGCTATCATTGGAATTATTTATGAAGATTTTATCAGACCATAAAGATCATTTATGAGGTATTATCAAAGCATGAGAACTAAAATTTAACTTTTAAAATAGAAGGGATTAAATTCTAACATTCTTCAAACCATAGCAACTAAATTTACAATTTAACCAATGTTTTATTATCTATTAATAATTATAAATTTTGATAACATATTTTAACTTTTTTATATTTTACATGATAATAATTATTATTATTTAATCAATTTTAATAAAAATTAACCTTGAAAGAACTCAATATAAAATTTAGTTGAAAATACAAGAACTAAAAATATAGATGGTATATTTTAGAGCTATTTTCAAATATAAAAAAATAAATCAAAATATTTACAAATATAACAAAATATCATTGTCTATCAATGATAAATATTGATAGATGCAGATAGACTACTATCATATATTATTAATAGACGCTAATAGATATCTATCAATCTCTATCATAAAATACACTAATAGACATTAATAGATACTAATAGACCAAAACAGGCTTATAACACTTTATCGGGGCTTATTGGATGATTCAGACACTTATCAGGACTTTTCGAGACATAACAATGCTTACCGAGTTCTACCGGCCTACTTCGATGCCTATTGGGCTTCTACCGGCCTAATGGTTGCCTACTGGGCTTTACCGAGTCATTACAATGCTTACCAAGATAACTCAGGAAAGTATTAGGCCAACCAAAAACTATCGAGTCCCACTGATACTTCAGGATGTCATCCCGAGTGTCGGGATATCTTCAACTTTCTCTCTTCTACTCGAGAATGCTTATTGAGAACCATCGTCAACCAACCCACGAGCAACAATCCAACTCGGAACTTTTCGGACATCTATCCATTCAGACATAATTGAAACTTAGACCCTTCCAAGTCCTTGTCGAATCAAAACAGCATACCAGATGCTACATCAAACCTTCGACTCGTGGGAAGTGTGCGCAATGTCGGCACCCCGTGTCGTCCGACACTGTCCATGAGACCCATTCTTGATGGAAGACGTCCAAGACACTTATCTTGTAAGCTCATCTACGCCATATCACACGCATGTGGCATGGGGTAGCTCACTTAAGCCACAGGGCTCATGAGTGGTGGAGAGCTAACACAATGCCTCCCCCTATCATGCATTCCGGACATTTCCTCTTTACCACCCATGCATATAACATGTGGCAAACAGTCACTCACCAACGTAGAGTGCCCGTCTAAACTTCGATTGACATGAAATTCGACGTGCTTGTATATCTTATCAATATGCATCTAACTCCAAAGTCACTTTTCCAAACTCGCGACAGAACCCCACCTTTTGAGGTCATGACCTGGGGCTCCATCTAGTCCCCACTAAGCTTGTTACTGACACCACCGATGACGTGGTTGTTTGTCTTTCTACTTAATGTTCAACATGACATGTTTGCCTACTTATGTTGGTATATTGGATGATGCATCGTCCTCCTCAATTGCATCATGGCACTTCTCTTGGCTCTCTATCTTTGCAATATGTGTCGACACTCACGTATCGCCATTTCACTATCTGCACAAGTGGGTTCACAATCTATTATCTCAAAGTTAGATTGTGACACTCTCGCCCACTTAAACTGTCATCGTCCTCGATGATAAACTTGGCGTTGTAATCTACTTTCATTCTCGTGGGATTGCAACACTCTCCCCCACTTACACTATAAATCATTGATAGACTGTGACATTTTATTATATTTGAAAATATTTTCGATAATTTTGTCATTTAATTCAATTTTCCTATATTTTAACCTTAGTGTATAGTTTTTCTCTCTTTTTTTTTTTCTCGCAAAGAGTTATAATTATTATTTAATTTATATACATAATGAAGATGTGTGGTCATTCTTGTCAACTCAACTGTTTAAAAGGTAATTTTGTTTTTGCACGCATTCAATCTCCCCTCCCATCATTTCACTCCAACCAAAATATACACATGCATTGATTCCCAATTCCTTCTTCACCTTTATTTTATTTTATTCTATTTTATTCCTTTTTCTTTTTATATTATTTCAATTAACTTTAAATATTGTTATAATTGTTTAAAATATAGCCATCATCACCTAAATACATTTACTAAAATATACATAAATTCAAAGACATTGTTCGTAACCATCCATCTAAAAGGGATAAAATTTCATCTTAATTTTATATTTTAAAACATTCAAAATTAATAATCAATTTACTTTCAATACATATCATATTCATCTTATTATTGGTGGAAGTTCACTTTTACGAAAATTTGTTAATATTGTAATGAAAAAAAAAATATACAATATATAATGGATGGCTATTAGAGACTTTTTTTTTTTTTTTTTTAATGTTTTGACAATATTCTATTTAAGATTTATGGTAAAAGAATACAAGAAAATTAGACATTTAAAAGTATTTGTACTAAAATAGAATACGACTCATATGACCAAAATTATCATATTAATTTTTTAGTTAAAATATTATTTTGATACCTATAGCTTGAAACTTGTTCAATTTTAGTTCATAAACTTTCAATTGTTTAATTTGAGTTGTTCTACTTTCAATAAATCATAAATTTAGTTTCCATTACCAATCTTTTGGTTTTTTTGAAAAAAAATTAAAATTTGTCATCTATTAATACTTCTATTAGATATATCAAAAGCATATCCACATATTCAATTTTCTTTGACAAAAATTATTATTACTATTTAACCAATTTCGTAAAGATATAATTTAAGGTACTAAATTTAAGATTTATTGTAAGTATAGAAATAAGTGGATGTATGAGGAACAAAGGTAGGTTGCTTTATTGATATTCCCATAATAATAATTAACAACAATAAAAATAAATATGAAGAACAAATAAAAAGAAATAAATAAAATAATTAAAAAAAGAACTATGAAACAAGTACTACATATCTCTTTAACTGCTCTCTCTAGGACGATAGTCAGTACTCAAAACATGTTCTCCTAATCTCTGTCTGACAGTACAAAGATTTCACGTAAATTTATGTTAGTGTTATGATTGAGAAAACCCATTTCATAAATATCAAAATAAATAAATAAAAATCATATCACCAAAAATTAAGAGAGAGAGAGAGAGAGATTGATTGACATTTCATTATCAATTGTAATGTAACCATCCATAACCCTAAAAATAAAACTATTATACACAAAAACATCTAAAAGTTCATCCTTCCTTCTTCTTCATTTCTATGTGGGGGGTTCTCAATATTTGCTTTTTCCAGAAATTAAAAAGAAAAAGCCAAAAAGAACATAATTAAAAAAAAAAAAAAAGGAAAGAAAAAAAAGATAGAGAGAACTAACAAAAAAATTTGATGGAGGAGTAGCTTCATCAATCATGGGGAGCAAGGATAATATTGGGAAGTGATAATGCCGTTGTGTTTCATGGAAGGACCAGAAGGAGGAACAGGCAAAGCTTTAGGAAGGAAGCCATTGACAAATGTTGGAGAATTATGATTATTATTATTGCTTCTAATCTTGAGTTGCTTGAACCTTGAGCCATGGCTGAAACCCACATAGAAAATGAGTATTAAAACCAAAATAAACCACATTATACCCAAAACTTCACGTCCTTTTCCCATTCAAACCAAAAGAAAGTTAGACAATAAGAGGATTTTTGTGGGGGCTCGAAAGATAGAGAGATTGATATAGAAGAAAGATGATGGGGGTGTTTGGGGGATGGTGGGGCAAGAGGGGATTATTAAAACGAAGAATTTTTAAGGGTATGGGGATGGGATGAGACATAAATTTAATTATATAAAGAAAAAGAGGCAAAGAAGAAAAAAAAAAAAAAAAGATGTGAATGTATTGATTTGAAAGGTTATAAAATAATTAATATAGGGAGGGAGAGGAGAAAGATTTATTTTACAAGGTCTCTCTTTTTAGTACATTATCAAGATTCTATTTGAGTTAAATAAATTCGATCAAATTGTATTTAGATAACGTGATTCTAAAAGGAAAAATTTTGAAAAACAAATTTCACATATTTTTAAGGGTCATTTTTAAATATAAAAAATAAAATAAAATACTTACAAAATATAAAAAAATTTAAAACTATCAATAATAGACGCGGATAGACTTAGTGATATTGATAAACATTGATAAAAGTGTCTATCATTGATAGTTCTAAAATTTTTCTATATCTTGTAAATATTTTCAAAAATTTTACTATTTAAAATAATTTCCCTATTTGTAAGTGAGTATAGTTTGCATATAGATGGTGAGGGATGATGAGGTGCAACTTCATGCTCTCCTCTTCTTAAAAAAAATAATAATAAAATAAAATCAGGTGCGCATTTTTATTGGATGTTAACTGAATTAGATTTCAAAGCTATATTAACAACAAAAACATGATATCATTTTTCTGACTTTCACTATAAAAAATATAAGCATCTCAAGATTTGGATCTTCCATCTTAGTATCAATTGGCTACATTTATCTTTTAAAGACTTTAAGATTTCCCTATTACGTGGGATCTTCATCATATCTTTTAAGATGGTGTTTCTTTGAATTCACAATTTTTGAATAAGATTTTTCTTTTTTTTGTTGTTGGAACGAGGAATACTCTAATGTTCGGACTTCACGAACTCTAATGCCATTTTAAAACATTAGTAAAAACAAAAACATTGAATCTATAGACGAAAATAAATTTAGTATTATATCAATACTCTAACATACATGACGGTAGTACTAAAAATTTTCACAAAAAAAGGAGGTGTGTTCTGAGTCAGAAAGTAGATGAAGGGAAAAGGTAAGAGGGGAAGAGGGGTGTGTGGGGTCTTAAGCAAACATTAATGGCCGACTAAAAAGGGAACTACCCAACAGTGATGGTTTTTTCAAGTAACTATGATACCCACTATTGTCCCTTTCTGCTGTAGCTTTTTACTGTGCACATGTTTTTTTGTTTTTAAGTAAAAACAAGAAAGAGTGTGTTGTGTAGCAGGTTTGACCAGCTAATTTTATGCCAAATTAAATCTCTTCAAATCCATCTCTCCATAGAAGATGGAGCAACCCATGCTTGGCCTACTCTGTGTTTTGATTCTACTTGAGCATAATTTATATGAGTAAGATTTTATTTTTAATATTATTGTTTTTTTAAAAGATGTTATAGATTTGAATCTTTACCTTAGAATTGATGCAATATTCTTAAAACAATTCTACCGAAAGCACGTACCTTTATACTATCTCATCAGCCCAATTAGGGCACGTTTTAAAAACGATTAACGATCGTATGTGTATTTGAAACTATTTAAAAAATGTAGCACTTTTTTCTCATCGTTTGTTGGGTGTTGCGTCTTTTAGAGAGATGCATATAGGCCACATTTATTTTGAATGAATTAACATGACAAATCAATGATATTCAGTAAAGTGAGTGTTATTTGATTATGTTTTATGTTGTTTACTTGTGTTTTGTACCTATATACTGACATCTAGGGTCCACTTTCAAATTTGTATTTAAAATAATGCAAACTAATTGATGGGTGAATAATGATCAATCTAATCGTGTTTGGAAATACGTCGATATTGTTATTGTTATAATATGAAAATTATGGATTTGTCACATTTGCTGTGACTTAATTTTCTATTATTGTTCTTGTCTCAAACATTAACTGTTAAAGCGGTGGGCCATCTATTATAATAATCTGGAATTAAAAATTAGGCCCACTCTGATATTCAACGACCAATTCGACCCAAAAACAATTTGGTGGTAGGTGACTTGTGTGGAAGAAAATGAGCCACGTATCTAAACCATTCTAAAGGATAAAACATCACATTTATCTCTTCAGATCATATCATTTCAGATTTTGTTCTCTCTCTCTAGAATCTAACTCTCTCGTTTTTCTTTCTCTCTATGCATTCTTGAGGTTTTCTAAAGACATCGAAGAAGGGAATGAAGATCTTCAACATGCAATACAAAAAATGTAGAAAGGAGAGGAAGAGGAACAAAAGGATTATAGTGGTTTGGTCTTGAAGACCTATGTCCACTCTATAAAGGTATGAAGATCTCTTTATTCAAGCTTTTAAGGTGTATATTACAAATCTCTTTTCTCTCTGATTCAAACTGATGTTTCAACATACATTGATTGATTTAATAGTTCACTATATTTATAAGCAGAGAGTTAGTTTACTACACTGTTGGTTTGTTTCAGCTAATTTTTCTAACAGTTGTTTCTGTTTCTGCTGAGAGGTGAGTTGGAAGAGGAAGTTTCGGCTGTATCTTGAGCTATTCAGAGGTAAATTTTAGCTCATCTTCTTACAACTCTCCACCTTGAGCTAAAGATTTCTTATACCTTTGTATTTTCTCTGATTGTTTTATTTTTCTGTTGAGCGAACTAATCTTAGTAGATCTAAACAGTAGTCGAGTTTGGAACGAACCACTGTTTTGGTCAAACAATTAGATAAGTTCTCTTCTGTCTTGACTTTTTCTATTCTGATTTCACCTTTCTCTATTTCATTTCTAATAAAAATGCGTTTCAATATCCATATGCTTTGTTTTGTCATGAAATTGAGGGTTCTTTGTTAAGTATATTGCACTTTGGTTGTCACATTTTATGTTTACTGTTTTCTTATTAAAACCGAAGTCTGATAATGTAAACACTTAGCTTCTTTTACAACTTCTATTAATGCAATGAACTCTACCTCTATAGTAGATAGCGCTACAATAAACTGTAGATTCGATTTCTAGCTGATAGTATTAACTCCAAGTTGGAAAACATAACTTGTTAATGATCTTCTCTTGTCTAGATCTCCAGCAAAATCTGTGTCAGATTAGCCCATTAAACTTAGGCTAGTTGAATCAAGGTGTCTATATAAGAGACCCTTCTTTTGAGTACCCACTAGGTATCTGAATAACCATTTAGTAGCTTCCTAATGTGCTTTCCCTGGATTGCTCATATACATGCTCACTAAGCTGGAACAGTGAGCTAAATCAAGTCTAGTGCACATCATTAGGTACATGAGGCTATCTGTAGCATTAGAATAGGGGATTCTCTCCATTGCTTTCTTATGATCTTCAGTAATGGGAGAATCTTGGGATGAGAGTTTGAAACGTTGAGTAAGATGGGTACTCACAGCCTTAACTTCAGTCATATTACATCTTTTTAGAATTTTGGAGGGGTATTCTAATTGGCAAAGGAACGACCCTCCTTTGCTTCTATCTTTGAAGATCTCCATGCTTATAATCTTCCTTGCAGCCCCTGGGTCTTTCATGTCAAACTCCTTACTCAAATGAGTTTTAATTTTATCTAGTTCATTCATATAACTGCCAACCAACAACATATCACCAATATAAAGAAGAAGATATACTTTTCCTTGTTTGACCCTTCTCTTATATAAACACAAGAGTCATAACTACTACTTCTGAACTGTAGGGTTGAGATAAATTCATCAAAATGTTTATACCAGCACCTAAGAGACTGCTTGAGTCCATAAAGAGATTTTTTCAGTAGGCACACATGGTCTTTTGCCCCTTTCTTTTTGCACCTAAGAGATAGTCTCTTCTAGCTTCCCATGTACGAAGGTTGTAGTAACATCTAGTTACTCTAGTTCTAAATTTTTACAAGACAACATAGCTAGAAATACTCTAATAGAAGTGTGTTTCACCATAACAGAAAGTATGTCATTATAGTCCAACCTTTCTCTTTGAGTGTGCCCTCTAGCCGTCAATCAAGATTTAAACCTGACTCTACCTTCATCTGGTTTCCCTAGTTTCTTTTTGAAGATCCACTTACAGGTTACTACTTTCTATTTAGGAGGTAAAAAAGTTATGATCCAAGTTTTATTTCTATATAGGGAGTTCATTTCACTATTCATGGCCTTCACCCACTGTTTCTTCTCTTTATTCTTGATGGCTTTTTTATAGTTCCTTGGTTCATCATCCTCTAAATCATCACATAGATTTGCAAAAGCGACATAATCATCTTCTCTGTATCTCTGAGATGGTCTCCTTTCTCTTCTGTTTCTGTCTCTTGTTAGAGTGTAGTCTGTTAGGTCCTGTGGTTGGGGTTCTTGAGTTTCTACCTCTATTTCTGTCTCTTTTTCTTCAAGTTGATCAGGGTGATCAGTTTGAAGGAGATTTGAAGGAATCTTATGAGTATTAGAAAGTTTCACCTCATAATGGTCTTGAGTCATTGTTCCATCATCAGATTTGACTGATTTAGGATCTTTGTAATCTATATAGAGCATTTCTTCTCTAAATACCACATCTCTGTCGATAACACTTTGATTAGATCTTAAATCCCACAAACTTGAACCGATTAGTTCTTTCTGGATAGCCAATGAACAAACATTTCACTGCACTTGGTTGAACTTTCCCTTGTCTGGCATGGATATAGCCCACGCAGCCAAAAGGCTTTAGGAATCAAAAGTTAAGGGGATGCCTTAACCAAACCTCCTTAGGTGTTTTAAAATCAATAGTTCTGCAAGGACTTCTATTGATTGTAAAACAAGTTGTAGCCACTGCCTCTGCCTAAAAAGAATCTGCCACTTTAGCTTATGAAATCATGCATCTGACCCTTTCTAGGATAGTTTTGTTCATCCTTTCAGCCACTCCATTTTATTGTAGTGTATAGGCTACTGTTTTGTGCCTAGTTATTCCATTCTCAGCACAAAAATTATTAAAGTCATTGCCTACGAACTCTGGTCCATTGTCTATTCTCGGGTATTTTATTTTCTTATTAGATTGATTCTCAACAATAGATTTTCAGCTCTTAAATTTGTCAAAAGTTTGGTCTCTAATTTTTAGCATAAACACCCAAACTTTTCTTGAGAAATCATCTATTAAGGAAAGGAAATACCTTGGACCACTCTATGAGGGAGTCTTTGTTGGTCACCACAAGTCAGCATGTATGTACCTAAGAATTCTAGTGGTAGACTGAGTTCCCTTTCAAAAATTTCTACCTTTTTTACTTTCCAAACACACATTGTTCACAAAAGTTCAGTCTCTTACTACCTCTGGACTTAATTAGCCCTTGTCTCTAAAGTTATAGAATACCTTTCTCACTTATGTGTGAGAGCCTTCTTGCCATAAGTCAAACTTGTCCGCCTTGTCATTCTAAACAACACAAGATTGAACTGGCAAGGTGACATTCTTCACAAAATAAAGTCCATTGGACTTTGTTTCAGTAAAAGCAATTCTTCCTTCCTTTAAGATCTCCAAATTCCCATTCCTTCCAACAAAATAGCAGCCTGATCATCAAGCATTCCCGTAAATATCAAATTCCTTCTCAGCTAAGGAACATGTCTCACTTCCTTTAGAAGTATGTCCCTATTGTCTTGGAGTTTGAGTACCACTGAGCCTATTCCAGTCACTTTACAACCATGATTATCTCCCATGAATATGGAACCACCATTCCATGATTTGTAGGAAACAAGCCATGCTTTTTATGATGTCATATGACAAGTGTAGCCTAAATCCAACACCCAATCCTCCTTTCCTCTATGGTCTTTTGCTTTTTCCTTAATGGTAACTAGGACTTATGTGAAACTAAGTCCATCCTCCCCAATAAAGATATCTTCCTTTCCATGTTCCTTGAGCTTCTTGAAGTCTTTTATATAATGATTCTTCCTTCCACTACAAGAATTTTGGGCTTTAATGTCGGTTGAAAAAAGTGAAATCGGATGTATAACGTCGATTTTGTTTTTTCTAAAGCGGATCTTTAATATAGGTTTTAAACCGACATTATAAGAGTACCTTTAATGTCGGTTTTAAACCGACATTAAAGACTCGCTTAATTTATCCTCTCACTTTCTATTTTCCCCAAATTTTTTTCATTTTTCCTCTTTACTCTCCCCCTATTTTCTTTTTTCTCTCATTCTCACACTTCCCTCTTCAGACCCTCTTTTTTCTCACTTCTCTCTTCCAAACCCTTGCCATTCGTTCGTTGATCATGGGTGAAGAGTCTGTCGTGGTGTAGATCTGGCTTCCGTGCAGGTCTGTTTGTCATGCAACCCACGCCGCCGCACCCAGTCGTCCAGATCTGCTGCTCATTCTATCGAAGCACCACAGCCAACCCGGATCTGATCGTGGGTGAAGCTTGTCCTATCGAAGCGCCACAGCCAGAATCTGCTGCTCCCTCTTCAGTTATTTTTCTGTGGCTTATACTCTCGGTTTGATAAATAAGCACCCAAACATGATACGATAATCATGTGTCTCTAGATCTGAAGTTCATCATCCCACGTGGTGTGTGTGATAACGGAAAGAAATGCACGTTATCATAGTGCTAAGTTCTTAAACAATGTTGGATTGCATTGATAAAACATGTTAAATTGTGTCCATCAAGCATCAATTTCATAATATTGCGATCGCATGCGTTCATCGCATAGGAACAGTTGATTTTAGTATTTTTATGCAGAATATGCGTTGATGCAATGTAAGAATTGCTATCATAGGAAATCATTGGTCGAGCGCAACTTCACCGCAAGGCTTTGCGATAATCGTGTTCGCAAATATTCGCCCGAGAAGGATCGCCGCAACTTGGTCAGCACAACATGGTGAGCGCATCTAGGTGAAAGGCTAATTAATCGTGATGGGACAGAAAGCTAATGACAGTCGAATCCGAATTTAAGTTGACAGCTGATAACGATCACAAGTACATTCAGCTTTTCAGTGACAAATATTCAGCGCATCAGTTAGGAATTAAAGCCATCCCATCTGCGAAATCATGAGAGGGAAGCTGTCGTTCACATTGGATGCTTTATAAATACCAAGGGCATCCTTCAGAAAAGGGGTTCAACAGTTCACCATTCTTTAGTTCGTAGTTTCATACATCCTTGTTTATAGTTTCTATCGTTTTAAGGCGGACACGAGAGAGGAGGTTGTGCCGATCGATCGTTCTAGTAAGCTTGGGAGAGCACCAGAAGCTTCAAGGATAGAGAGAGGGGCGACGCCTACGGAAGCTAAATAGAGATGACAGTGTAAAAGCCTCGGTCAACAAGGACTTGCTACCAAGCTCTCTACCTTTAACTTCTATTGTTATTTTGTACTCCACTTATTTATTGAAATGGAAGCTATTTCTCTATATCTGTTCATTCTTTGTTATTTACGCATGAGTGGCTAAATTAGTTGAATGGGTTGAGAAGCATTTAGCTAACACAACTAGGGAATCTTTACTCTATGCGATCATCTTGTATTATAAGTGCTTCATTCGTCCATTAGAGATACTTGGGAAGGTAGTCTAAGGACAGGATCTAGGCTAGGGAAGAGCAGGTTAGAACCTAGGCTCGGGAAGTCAGATTAGAACGCATAATCAAGAGATAGGAGCTTAGGAATAAGTACTGTTTGCTATTAACGCATCGCATACATCCTAGAGATAGGATATCATTGTATGCGGTCACCATGCTTTTATGCATTTTGCATCATCGCATAGGATAAGAGTAGAGACTTAGGGATAAGCTCTATGGACACTTTTGCATTCAACACATGCGTCCTAGACTTAGGAGCATCGCATTTACATTGGAAAATGACTTGTTGTGCATGGTTGTAGCATGATCACATAGTCTGACTCATTCCCAAGTAACTCTAGCTAAAGATCTTCTCAACCCATTCATCCGCATACTCAGTGTATCTATCACACAACTGACTTTTCTCAAATCTACTGCATTTGTTTACTTTTTCATTAATGCAATCAATAACAAACCAACAATTTATTTATTTGGCCACCGCAAAGTTTTCATAAAAATTACCAACGCAACCTGTTTTCACAAGTCCCTGTGTTCGACCATGGACTTACCAGGAAACTCGATGGAATTTACACCTGGATTTCGCTGAGGAAACTTGAGTGCACAATGCAATTTAACCATCGCATATCATCCATAATTCACTTCACAAAAATCAAGCATCAAGTTTTTGGCGCCGTTGTCGTGGACTTTGGCAAAATAGTGTGCTAACAGTAGTTTTTCTTATTTCTTTGCAGACTTTCAATCTCTAGTGAATTATGACTCAGAGATTGAGAGGAAATTTAGACAGAGACTGAGAGACCACCAACAACAACCACAATCAGATAAAGAAGAGATGGCGGAGCAATCTGGAAACGGAGCACCAAACGATAATAATGTCATGGCGAATCCAATCCTGCTGGCAAACGATCGCAATAGATCTATTAGGGACTATGCATCGCCAAACCTTTATGATTTCTCTTCAGGAATCATGAGGCCTGCCCTTGATGGAAGCCGATTCGAAATGAAATTGGTGATGCTACAGATGATCCAGATTGCAGGACAATTCGGAGGAAGGCGTGGCAAGAACCCGCATGCCCACCTCTAAAGCTTTATTGAAATCTGCAATACTTTTATGTTCCCGAACATCTCGGTCGAAGAAGTTTGACTAACTTTATTCCCATTTTCTCTCCATGATCAGGCTAGGAAATGGGCATATTCTCTCGAGTCGGGAGAGATCACTTCTTAGGAATAGATCGTGGAGAAGTTTATGAAGAAATACTTTCCACCTACTGAGAATGTAAGATGAAGAAAACTCATTACAAACTTTGAACAAGACATGGATGAATCGCTCAGCGATGCCTGGGCAAGGTTTAAAAGGTTGGTCAGGGATTGTCCACACAATGGTTTGTCATACTACCTTCAAATGGAAATTTTTTATCATGGTTTGAATCTCGCTTCGCAGACCGCTGCCAATGCGACAACCGCTGGTGGTCTTCTTGATAAAACGTATGACGAGGTAAAGAATATATTGGATCGCATCTCTAAGAACCAGGAAGATTGGAGAGAGAGTGACCAGAGATTGAGAATCAAAGACAATGACGCAAGTAATGATGCTATTCAGATGACCGTAATGATGAACTTAATCCAGAGAATTGCGATCAGCAGCCCAACATCGCAAAACGGGCAAATCAATGCAATCAGTCAAAACATCGCAAGGTGTGCGACTTGCGGTGATGAGCACGCGATGGAAGATTACCCTCAAAATCCACAATCCGTTACTTTGTAAAAAATAATCCATTTTCGAATACCTACAACTCCGGGTGGAGAAACCACCCCAATTTTGCTTGGAAGAATCAGAAACAGAATTTCCAACCAGTTGCGCAGAAAGAGGGGCCACCAGGATTCTTCCCACGTAACAACGGTCAAATGAGCAATCAAGCAAGTAGCTCACAACCACCGCAATCCTCTTCTTTGGAAAGCCTATTGAAGCAATATATAGAGAAAAACGAAACTGTGTTTCAAAGTCAGGCTACGTCCATCCGCAATCTAGAATTCCATATGGGCCAGATTGCGAGTGAGCTAAAGAGTAGACCGCAAGGGGCTCTGCTGAGTTTAACAGAACTCCCACGCAACCCGGGGGGCTCAGGTAAAGAGCAATGTCCATTGCGAAGTGGGAAGACTGTGGAAGGAGAAAAGATGGAGCATAGTCGGACAGCTCCCATTGCGGCTGAACCTGAAATTGCGGTGATGCAAGAAGATAAAGGAGAAAAAGAAGCAGTAGAACTGGAGGTTGCATCGACCTTAAAGCTAACTGACACGGGAACCGTAAAAGTACAGTTACCCCCTTTCCCACAAAGACTAAGGAAGAAAAAGAATGAAGAGGTACAGTACCAACACTTTCTGTTTATGTTAAAACAATTACATATTAATATTCCTTTCAGTGAAGTGATTGAGGAAATTCCTGCCTACGCAAAGTTTCTGAAAGATATGGTAACTAAAAAGAGGGGGGCTGGTAAGTTTGCCACGGTGGCTTTAATGCAAAGTTCGAAATTAATCATTCTACCGAAGATGAGCGATCCTGGGAGCTTTACTATTCCTTGCTCCATAGGAGGACTGTACATCGGGCAAGCTTTGTGTGACCTGGGAGCCAGCATAAATTTGATGCCTCTGTCAATTTTTAGGCAGCTGAATATGGGGCAACTTGTACCCACAGCGGTGACTCTCCAACTAGCCGATAGATCTCTGGTGCATCCAGAGGAAAAGGTGAAAGACGTGTTGATAACCATTGACAAATTTATCCTACCAGCCGACTTCATCATTTTGGACTACGAGGCCGACAAAGATATGCCCATCATTCTGAGGCGACCATTTCTATCAACATGTCGTGATCAGATTGATGTGCATAAAGGGAAAATCACCTTGAGTATCAACGAACAGAAGCTCAAGTTTAACATAATTCGTGCCATGAAGTTTCCGAATGAAAAAGACCTGCATGACTCAGATGATGACCAGAATTCGATTGAAGAAGAAAAATTTGATGAAGAGAATGAATAAGGGGATGCCAACGCATCCGTTGCTGCCTGTAATGTGATCATGAGAAAAACAAGCAAGGAAGAAGAAATGATCGCAAATCAAGAAGAAGAGCCAACAGAAAAAGAAGAAAGAAAAACAACGCAACCTTCCCTAGTAGAACCACCAACACTGGAATTAAAGACCTTACCAACCCATTTAAAGTACACATTTTTGGGGTAGAATGAGAAGATGCCTGTTATTATTTTCTCTAAGTTGAACGAAGACCAAGAGAATGCATTGATGAGCATTCTAAGGAAGCATGTGCGAGAAATTGGCTGGACGCTCGACGACATCAGAGGAATTAGCCCAACATACTGTATGCACCGCATTTGTCTTGAAGAGGACCACAAAGCAATGATCGAACATCAACGTAGATTCACCCTGCGATGAAAGAGGTCATCAAGAAGAAAATCATTAAATGGCTAGATGCGGGCTTTATCTATCTTATAGCAGATAGCACGTGGGTCAGCCCCATGCAGTGTGTGCCGAAAAAGGGTGGCATGACGGTAGTCCTGAATGAAAACAATAAATTAATACTGCAAAGGACCATCACTGGGTGGCGCATTTGTATGGATTACCGCAAGCTGAATGCAGCCACAAAGAAAGATCATTTCTTTCTGCCATTCATTGATCAAATGCTAGATCGTCTAGCTGAAAATGACTTTTATTGCTTTCTAGATGGTTATGTCGGGTACAACCAGATCATGATAGCTCCAGAAGACCAAGACAAGACCATATTCACCTGCCCATATGGGACATTTACTTTTCACCACATGCCGTTTGGCCTCTACAATGCACCAAGCACGTTCCAAAGGTGCATGATGGCCATCTTTTCAGACGATCTCAAGGACTCTATTGAAATCTTTATGGACGACTTCTCTGTTTAAGGGAACACCTATGAAGTATGTCTAGCCAACTTAAAGAAGATACTGAAGAGATGCAAAGAGACGAATCTGGTGCTTAACTAGGAAAAATGTCATTTCATGGTGAATGAAGGCATAGTGTTGGGACACAAGGTTTCTCGGGAAGGATTGGAGGTGGACAAAGCAAAAATCGAAGCAATTGAAAAACTTCCACCTCCAACAAGCGTGAAGGTTGTACGAAACTTCTTAGGGCACGCAGGATTCTACAGATGCTTTGTCAAAGATTTTTCGAAAATAGCACGACCGTTGAGTGCGTTGTTAGAGGCTGACAAAAAATTCGATTTTGACAACAACTGCCTTAACGCATTTCAAGTTTTGAAGAATGCGCTGATTACCGCACCCGTACTGATTGCACCGGACTAGACACTTCCTTTTGAAATAATATGCGATGAAAGCGGGCATGCGATGGGAGCAGCTTTAGCGCAAAAGAGAAAAACAATCTTACACCCCATCGCATATGCAAGTAAAACATTAAATTCTACTCAAACAAATTATACCACCATAGAGAAAGAGCTTCTTGCAGTAATTTTTGCGTTGGAAAAATTTTGGGCATATCTGTTGGGAACAAGGGTACTCATCCATACTGATCATTTGACAATAAAGTACTTAATGACAAAGAAGGACACAAAAGCCGAGGTTGATCAAATGGGTTCTCCTCCTTCAAGAATTTGATATAGAAATAATTGATCGGAAGGGAATAGAGAACCAAGTTGCGGATCACTTGCCTAGACTGGAAAATCCTTAAGTTGACCACAATGAGTCTGAGGTGAGTGCAGTATTCCCGAATGAGCAACTGTTCCATATTGAAGAATTTCCCTGGTATGCCGACATAGTCAATTATTTGGTTTGCGAGCAATTTCCTGAAGATTACACCTACCACCAACAGAAGAAGATCAAACATGAATGCAGACATTATTATTGGGATGAGTCGAATCTGTATAAAAGAGGGGCAGACCAGATTTTTCAATTATGCGTACCAAATGCTGCTCAACAATGCATATTATCACAATGTCACGACTCACCATATGGTGGGCACTTTGGAGGGCAGCGCACTGCAGCCAAAATTTTACAGAGTGGATTCTTTTGGCCTACATTGTTTAAGGATGCAGTTGACTATGTAATGAAGTGTGATGGGTGCCAACGCACAGGTAACATTTCATGAAAACGTGCAATGCCAATGAACACCATCTTGGAGCTTGAATTGTTCGAAGTATGGAGGAATGATTTCATGGGACCATTCCCTCCCTCGAATGGTAAACGTTATATTTTATTAGCCGTCGATTATATATCCAAGTGGGTAAAGGCAATAGCATGCGCCGCAAGCGATACGGCGGTCGTCTCCCAGTTTCTGAAGAAACGTGTTTTCACTCGTTTTGGCACTCCCCGTGCCATCATAAGTGATGAAGGATCCCACTTTATCAACCGTAATATCAAGGAGCTGCTGCGCAAATACAACATCCTCCACAAAGTGGCCACCGCATACCATCCGCAAACGAATGGTCAGGCCGAAGTGTCCAATCGAGAAATTAAGCTAATACTTGAGAAGGTAGTAAGGCCTTCACGAACGGATTGGGCAACAAAGCTTAACGATGCGTTATGGGCATACCAGACTGCATTTAAAACACCCATAGGTATGTCTCCATATGCGTTGGTATTTGGTAAGGCGTGTCATTTGCCTTTGGAGCTGTAATATAAGGCACTGTGGGTGGTAAAGAAGCTGAACTTTGATTTGAAGAAAGCAGGAGAAGCGCGAAAAATACAACTGGTCGAGCTAGAAGAATGGAGGATTAACGCATATGAAAATGCGAAGATTTACAAAGAACGCACCAAGCACTGGCACGACAAACGCATATGCGGTAAGAACCTCCAAGTCGGGCAAAAGGTCTTACTCTTCAACTCACCTCTACGATTCTTCCCGGGAAAATTAAAATCACACTGGTCTGGACCCTTCATCATTAAAGAAATATTCCAACATGGTGCGGTGGAGCTGATCACTGAAGATGGAAACCGTACATTTAAGGTTAATGGACAGCGAGTGAAGGCATATTGCGAAGGTGATTTCCAGTCAGAAAATGTCTTCATAAAGCTGAAAAACCCCGGAATACCCTTTATTTGATTCTTGAACTCTCATTCCTTCGTCACTTTAATTATCATTTATCTATCTGTATTTCACTTATTACTACTTTTCTCTCTCTCTCTCTCTCTCTCTCTCTCTCTCTATATATATATATATATATATATATTTTAAAAAAAAAATCATGTGACCCTCTCTTTGCTTGTTTACAACGATTAAGGCACAGAATTGCAGAGATGTTACATGAAGCAACAAATTATCTCACTCGATCACCACAATCCAAAAAAGAAAGATCGCCACAAAGATGGATGCGTCAATGCACAATGCGCACGACAGCGTAAATTTGGGTTTCTTCCTTATCCTTTATTTCAAATTTTGCGCTATCGCATCGGATTTTAGTTTAAAAGTCTCATCAACGCATCCTCTTTGATTACCACAATCATTTGACATAGATAAAATTTAGTGAGTTACCGCATGTTGTTTCTTTGCCAAGTATGATTTCAATGATAAAAAACATGCTATCATTTCTTTCGTATATACTAGAGTCATCTTAACTTTAAGATAGTCACCTCATAAAATATTTCTAGAAGTTAGGGGTTTTCTAGTTTTCTTTCAAACTCTCTTTACGAAACTTTCTAAGAACATCGCATGACTCATTTCAATTTTTTTTTGCAATGAGGACATTGCCGCATTTTAAATTTAGGGGTGAGGTATTTATTTTCGACCTTGCTATTCTCTAAAAAAAAATTCTTTTTGAAATAAATCATACAATGTTCCGGAAATTAGTAAAGTCCTTTTGAAAGTTAAGCTTGCAGTCCCTAGGTCTTAGAAATATTTTAAGAAGAGACTTGAATAAGGTTTAAGAAAACTTTGGTATATAGGATTTGAACAAAGTATCCTTGAGAAATCTAGGAAAAGAACATTGTGGTTGACTTGCTAAAGGAAGTCTTTAGCCTATGCTTAAGGACAAGCATTGTTTAAATTTGGGGGTGTGATAACGGGCAAAAATGTATGTTATCATAGTGCTAAGTTCTTAAACAATGTTGGATTGCATTGATAAAACATGTTAAATTGGGTCCATCATGCATCAATTTCATAATATTACAGTCGCATGCGTTTATCGCATAAGAACATTTGATTTTAGTGTTTTTATGCAGAATATGCATTGACGCAGTGCAAGAATTGCGATCATAGGAAATCATTGGTCGAGCATAACTTCACCTCAAGGCTTTGCGATGATTGTGTTCACAAATATTTATCCGAGAAGGATCACCGCAATTTGGTCAGTGCAACATGGTGAATGCATCTCGGTGAAAGGCTAATTAATCGCGTTGGAACAGAAAGCTGATGACAATCGAATCCGAATTTAAGTTGACTGCTGATAACGATCATAAGTACATTCAGCTTTTCGATGACAAATATTTGGCGCATCAGTCAAAAATTAAAGTCGTCCCATCTGTGCAATCATGAGAGAGAAGTCACCGTTCACTTTGGATGCTATATAAATACCAAGGGCATCCTTCAGAAAAGGGGTTCAGTAGTTCAACATTCTTTAGTTCGTAGTTTCGTACGCCCTTGTTTATAGTTTCTATTGTTTTAAGGCAGACGCAAGAGAGAAGGTTGTTCCAATCGATCGTTCTGGTAAGCTTGTGAGAGCGCCGGAAGCTTCAAGGACAGAGAGAGGGCCGAAGCCTACGGAAGCGGGAACATCTTTAGAATCGAATAGAGATTACAGTGTAAAAGCCTCGGTCAGTAAGGAATTGCTACCAGGCTCTCTACCTTTAACTTCCATTGTTATTTTGTACTCCACTCATTTATTGAAATGGAAGCTATTTCTCTATATATGTTCACTCTCTGTTATTTACGCATGAGTGGCTAAATTAGTTGAATGGGTTGAGAAGAATTTAGCTAACACAACTAGGGAATCTTCACTCTATGCGATCATCTTGTATTATGAGTGCTTCATTCGTCCATTAGAGATACTCAAGAGGGTAGTCTAAGGACAGGATCTAGACTTGGGAAGGTCAGGTTAGAATCTAGGCTTGGGAGGGTCAGATTAGAATGCATAATCAAGAGATAGGAGCTTAGGAATAAGCACTGTTTGCTATTAATGCATCACATGCATCCTAGAGATAGGATATCATTGTATGCGGTCACCATGCTTTTATGCATTTTTCATCATCACATAGGATAAGAGTAGAGACTTAGGGATAAGCTCTATGGACACTTTTGCATTCAACACATGCGTCCTAGACTTAGGAGCATCGCATTTACATTGGAAAATGACTTGTTGTGCATGGTTGTAGCATGATCGCATAGTCTAACGCATTTCCATGTAACTCTAGCTAAAGATATTCTCAACCCGTTAGTAATCTTCTTATATTTTAAGAAAAGTGAAACATAAGAGTTTAGAGTTTAAAAAATATGTAAGTTCTCTTTTGAAAAATTTGCATAACTAAATTGGGTACAATGTAAAAATTAAAATAAATAAATAAAAATAAATTTAATGAATGGGAGTTTAAAAATTAAACAAAAGTTGGTGGAATCAAAACTTTGATGTAATGTGCTTAATTTGTCCATATTAGACATTTTGTGTCAAATTAAACTCTATAATAAAGCTCTATATGCTCCATTCAAGTGCTCTCTTTGCCTTTTTTTTAAATATAAATTCAAGTGCTCTTTGATACAGTGAATTAAAGCACAATAAAATCATGAAAAGATCATAGGGTACTTCTATTAAAGAGACTCTTAAATCATAGGTTTTCCAAATAACTTTTGAGTGCAATGTTCATTTTATCCTTAAATTTGTTGTTAACTTTATACAAAATATCACTCCCCATTTCCCTTGCTTGCATTATATTCATCTCAACTTTTCTCTAAAATCTCTTAATTTCTTTTAATATGGGTGTTGAGTTATAAGAAGATTTGAACGTCCAACTTCATGAAAGACTATAGACCTTCAATTCTAAGAAAATTATAATGAATATTAGAAAATATATAAAGGTGTAACCAAATCTAGTAATGCTTTTTTTAAATTGTAAATATACTAAAATCTGAGTTAAGTTGTTTTGGTATTCCATTTTTGCCCTAACTTGTGTATCAATTAGTATATTTAATATACATTATATTTGGTATATCAATCAATTGACATATTTTATTTTTGGTTTATTAGTAAACTAGTATATTTTATATAAAGTATATCATTTATACAAATAATATACTATGATCATTCTAATCATATCATAGAGGAAGTCATGTTTGTTGTTTCATTTTGATATGAAGTTGTTTTCATTCGATTAATTCAATTTTGATGGTCTTATTTAGATTTTGTTGCTAATTTTTTATGTATTAAAAAAATTATCTAACTTTGATGGTATATCTTAATTACATTAATCATAGAGAAATTTTCAATAGACTTCTATCAACCTCTACCAAATGATAGATCACTGATAAACACTAATAGATTTCTATCAGCGTCTATCTCTGACGGACATTGATAACAAAGTCTATTACAACTATCTAAAAGCAACAAAATTTTCAATAACAATGTCTAGTGTATGTATCATAAACTATCTAAAAGCAATAAAAAAACTACTGACAACTAGCAACAACAAAATGATTATCTATTGATAGGCAATTGATAGTAGACTATCACTATATATCACTGATAGACAATGCTAGACTACTATCAATGTTTATCTGTGATTGATAGTGATAACAATGTATATCACAACTATCTAAAAGTAACAAAATTTTTAAATTCAATAGCAGCATCTAATGTATAGTTGATGGCAACAAAATTATTATCACAACTATCTAAAAGTAACAAAATTTTCATATTCAATAGTAGTGTCTAATGTATAGTTGATAACAACAAAATTATTATCTATTGGTAGATAATTGATAGTAGCCTATCACTATTTATAATGATAGAAAACTACCATTGTCTATCACAGATAGAAAGTGATAGACAACTATCAGTATCTATCTGTGATAGATAATTATCAGTGTTTATCTGTAATAGATAATGATATTGTTTTATCAAGTACCCTTCCATTGTTATGATTATTATTCTAATTATTATTTTGAAACTAGCAACAAAATTATCAAAAACTACTATTACTTCGTCTGTAATTTGGTCTTCCATTGTCTATCATTGTCGTTCTAATTAACATTTTTAAACTAGCAACAAAACTATAAATAGAGAAGAAAAAGAAGATCTATAAGAACTAATTAACATTTTTGAATGCAACAAAACTATAAATGGATTGAAGAAAAAGAAAAATGAGAAGAAGGAGGAGAAGATGAAGATGAGAACTCTGAAGATAGAGAAGGAGAAAATAATTAAATTTTGCTACTTGTGTAAATAATTTTCCTTATTTTTCTATTTTTGAAAATCCTCCTTAATTATATTAACTAATATATCAAATATAAAATATATCAACTAATTTGTTCTATTTTCAAAGTTTTGATATGATTTTTATGGCATGTGATTTATATTTAATTCGGTGTATAAATTGTATAATGTATATTTCATATTTTGTATATCGGTTGATTGATAAACCAAATCTAGAGAGAAAGAAAAGCATATCAAGGATATTGTTGGTATATCAAATATGACATATATCATTCAAAATGTAATATACTTAAAGTATAACATTTGGTATGTTAATTTTATATTGATACTATCATTAGTGTATCAATAATGCATCATCATTTATTCAAAATGCAATACTAAGTATATTACATTGGTGTATCAATAGTTTATCAACATTTATTTGAAATTCAGTTCAAATTTGAGAGTAGTTTATCAATAATATATTAGTAATCATTAAAAATTCATACAAATATATTATTGGTGTATCAGTAGTATATAAACACTCGTTATAAATTCATTTCAAGTATAACATTGGTGTATTAGTAGTATATCAATGTCAATTCAAAATTCAATTCAAGTATAACATTGTATATCATTATTATATCACTACTTAAAAATGCAATTATCCTAGTATATCAGTAGTAGATAACCACTTGTTCAAAATTCAATTATAATTGTATTATTTGTGTATCGATAGTTTATCAACATACATTCAAAATGATTACCAACCCGAGAAATTGAACCATTATAAGCTAATGATGATGTACTAGAAAATTAATACTCTGAAACAAATGAATAAGAATTCAAATTAAGTTCATGAATAATAACAAGTGCAGGGGCACTTGTTGACTAATAAATTTGGTATAATGACTAGTAAATTTGATATATAATTTGTATAACTAACCCATCTATAAAATATAAAGTATATCAATGGACTAATATATCAAACATAAAGTATATCAATTAATTGATACGTAAAATGTAAAGTATATATATGCATTATTGATATAAATGTTGTTACATCAAAAAGAAAAAAAAAAAAAAAAGTGGAATAATAAAAAACAAGAATTATACTTTTTTTTTTTATATTTGTAAATTTCATAAAATCATCGTTAGGTTTATAATTTTTGTAGTGTATTTTTTTTTTTTTACTATTCTTGCAACTACCCCTTAATTCTAAACCAATTGACCTTATAATTAGCCAAATATACCATTCCACATTCTTAATTTCTAAACTATCCAAACATTTAAATTTTTACTTATATAGATTTTATCTCTGTACTATTTAGTATGATTATGTGTACCCCTATTTTTGTATATTTATCTCTCTAAGTTTTATACAAATTAATTTTGTTAATTTATTTCATTTAATTTATTTTGTGATTATGATCGAATAGAATGAAAAGAGTTGCAAGAGATAATTCTTTAAAAATGATAATTAATTACTCTACATGTTTGTAAATATTGTCTTTCATGCAAGATAATCATTAGACCTTGTTAGATAAGGCTCAAGGGTAAAGAGTTTTTTGGTCTTAAATATTCTTACACAAGTGGTTGATCTGGTGAATGAATAAAGTCAAATAAATTCATGAATATTTCATCACTAGCTAGTTGATGATTATCTTGGGTATTAAGTATCTTTACCTAATACAATATTAGTCTAAATTTTTTTAAAAAAAAAGTTCAAGAAAAATGAGATTAGAATTGAAGATTAATTAGGTAAGCCTATCACAAGATTATGGTCAAATCATAGTCAGAAGAATGGGAAACTTATGTAATGGGATTAATCGATAGAAAATGGAATTGTATCCTGACTCTAAACATCAACTATATTTTTGTAAAATTGTGATGTAAGAGGAAACAAGATGGTGTTGGATATGATCACATCAATAATGAATAGTTATAGTACATCATTATCGAACTCCAATTAAGATATGCAATAGAGATTGCATAGTATTTGTTTTTCAAAATTAGCTACAAGATAACTTTGAAATTATAGGATAGTGGAAAAGTTAGGTTGCAACGCACTTCAGGATTTGAGAATGTTTAAGCGTACTTGTTGAAACAAATCCAAAAAGAAATGAAATATGTTCATATGTATGCCTAGGTGTAGAATGTCCCTCAGGAGTAAGAAGACGATCTTTTATACAGTTTTAAATAAAATAAGGTATTTATAGGACAAATATCTTCTTCTCTTTTTTTTTTAATTAGGAATGTCATATAAAAGATCACATGATTTCTAATAAGGTGTAATAGTGTTGATCAGTTAGTTCCAAGTAAAGAAGGTAAATAGTTAACCAAAGTTGTTAAAAATTTAATTATATGTGAAGGTCAAAGGAACCTTAGTCGTGAATTGGATAAGTTTCACGTAGTTGAAGAGTTATGAGATAACTCAATCTTTACAATGACTTAATTGTAGTCAAAGTTTTCACATTAGATGAGAAACTAAAAATTGAGGTTTATATCCTCAAAGCCACACTGAGGAATTTTGACAAAGATTTAATAAGTCAAAGTCATGAATTTCGAGATAGAGTTTATATGCATCATCTTGGTCTAGACTTGCAAATCTTGTTGATAAGATGAAACTCATAAGATATAAATAAATCTAAAAAAAATGTATAGATAAAAAGATATGGATCTTCTAATAAGACAAATGGAAAAGGGATAAACCTAATCGGAGAGAGTAGACTATGAGTAAACCTCCTCATTTGTTGCCAAATTAGAGTATTCAAGTATTATTTTATTAATTGCTGCATATATGATATGTAAAATGAATATTTCGAATTCTTTTAAGAAAAGAATTCTAAAGAATGCATCCAAATAAATGATATGAGATTTATTTTCAAAGATCAAAAGAAAAAAAAAAAAAAAAAAAAAGTTTGCAAAATTGTGTAGACAAGAAATCATTCATAAATCATTAATTGCTTAGTGGATTTTTCTCATGTTTTATGGTGGTGAAGTTTTAATTGTTGGCAATGGTGTAAGATTTCAATTTAACATAAAAAGTTTGACTTGATTTGGAAGCATTTGGTATGTTTTATATGTTCAAATGGATATTATAAGGACATAAAATTAACCTTGTTTCAAGAATTTTATATTGACAAAATTATTTACAAGTGTTCGATGTAAAACTTCATAGAACAGAAGGCTAATGTATCATTCTAAAATGAATTTATTTTTCTTCTAAGTATATCTTAAGATATCTCAAATGTTGAGGACATATGATTAATTATCTTCCATGAATAGGAGGTAATTAATGTATAAATGAGACTTGACATTTAATATACAATTGGTTCGTTAATATCAGCTTATCCAATAGTATGACTATTGTATGAAAATTTAAAAGTTTCTCCAGAAGTATCTCTAAAAAAATTAGAAGTTTTACTTTTATGTATGAAGCTAAGAATATATCTTTACTGGATATACTCGTTCTCAATAGATTTAAAGAAATCTATGTTAAAGAATATTTTTACACCAAGTGGTGAAAGATGGTATACAAGTTAAAGGTTTTTGCTTGTGAAGCAATAAAATAACTTATATGACTATAATAGTTTCTTAAGGATTTGAAAGGTTTCCATAGGTTATTTAATCTATCACTCTTTATTGTAATAATAATAGTGCAAAGACTAATATTAAGGAAATTAGAAAATACTACTGTTTGGAGAATCACATCGAGAGAGAGAAAACATCATGATAGTGACTAAGATGACTTTTAATGAATATCACTTTTATTTATATAAAATAACTCTACAAACTAAGATGTTTGAGTCACTTAGAATGTCTACGATTACAAGACATGTCTCATTTTGTTAAGGTGAGTGAGAGAACATGTTAGATATAGAGTAGGAGATTGTCTGCTTCGTTTTTAATCATTTTAATTATAATAAAATTCATACAAAACAACCTTTTTTATAATATTTGTCTATATTTGATTGTTGAGATTTGTGTCCTAAAACCCCATTTTAATTTTCAATATCATAGCTAAACTGTGAATTTTGTTTGTAATTTGAATAAAGTTCAAATTTCAAAATATGGTTCACCCAAACAATTTAATTGGTAAATAAGTACTGATATTACAAACTAAAGTATATAACATTTGAAAGAAAAAAAAATTAGTGTGCCTTTTGATTAAAAAAAAAACTAACGTTTTTGCTTTTTAAAAAAATTAAGTTAAAAAAGACTGTCATCATATGAATATTATTATAATTAAAATGTTTTAAAAAAAATGAAACATAGACAAATTTATAATTCCAATTTGAATATGGTTGGATTAATTGATTCATACAAAATTGGTGAAACTATAACAATCTTCTCTAAAATCGGGGAAAAAAAAAAAAAGAAAAGTTAAACGGTCGTTTTTGTAGTTATATTTTGAGCTTTGTTTCATTTTGGTTCATCTACTTTTAATTATTCAGTTTTAATCCCTGTCATTTTAAGAATCTTAAAATTAGTCCATGCACTTTCAATAAATCTTAAAATTACCTCAAAGTTAATTTTGATAAAAAAAAAATGTTAAATAATGACAATAATGTTCAAGCAAAAAAAATACTATATAAATATTTCTTCACAATAGATAAAGAGCGATGCTCATATAGACCTTTTTTTCGTGGACAACATCAACAATAAACTAAGTGCATTGACTACTTTTAAGATTTATTAAAAGTATAAAAATAAAAATTGGACAAAAGAAAGTCCAAAAATAAAAATGAAATAAAATCCAAAAAAACAGATACCAAAATGATAATTTAACCAAAATAATGAGTGATTACTTCCTATCTTATCTTTTATGTAGTTCTACCAACATATGGAGGTGAGAGCCTGACTTTTTAATTGAGAAAGCATGCATTAATTAGTTGAGCTACATTTAAGTTGGACATATTCCCCTCGTATCTTCATAGTCTAGTAGTTGCCTTTGCATCATAGGACTAATTTCATCTTCTCTATATAGAAGAAATGGTTTGCTCAACGTTCCTCTTGGGTATATAGCTTACCTTTAAATACGTGTCTGAATTAGCCTTATTACAAGTAGGATACTATTGAGCTTTATGCCTGAAAAACTATATAATACTGTTGTAAAACAATGAAAAGTTTTCAAGACATGTACGCTCAAATTATTCAAGGACCTAAAATCTAACTATGCAGTGAATTTAGGAGGAATATCTAATTTAAATAGAAGTCAATGTAACCTTATATACAAATAATCTATTGACATGTTTGGGAATGATTCTAAAATGGTTAAAATCACTTTTGTCATTTTTCAAATGACTCAGAAACTGCTTTTAATTTTTCAAAATCAAATTTAATAGTCTGAAAATATATTTAGAAGTGTAAAATTAAACATTGAATTGATCTTGAGTGATTAAAAATGTATTTCAGAATGATTTTAAATATGATAAAAATGATTTTAACAAATTCAAACATATTCCTACACACGTACTATTTCAATTAAGACTATAAAGGAAGGAATCAGAAGTTGACCTCGAACATGAAAAGTGGTTGATCAACTCCTACCTCCTGGGATGCCTTTAATGAGAGACTGCTGCCAAAAGCTCTGTTCCCTGTATGGTATGTCATGAAAGAGAAAAAAAATAGCACAAAAACAAAAACTTCCTTCCTCTACCATTAACTCACTTGTCATATTATATACACTAATATGAAAATGGGAAAAACTGCCCATAAATTAATGGAAAGAAAAAAAAACAATTGGAAATATGACAAAAGGAGGTGAAAGGATGAAGAAACTGACAGAACAAAGAAATGACTAAAAGGTGACCACTTTCCTTCCCTCTAATTTACCCACTTGGTCACCAAGCCACAATATCTGAGTGAAAATGAGCTTTTAATGGGCTTTAACATATATATAACCTACCAAACTTTGTGCAAAAGAGGAGAATTAGCTCACTCTGAATCTGAAGATTTGTCAGAGGCATCTTCCTCCAACTCTCATGGAGGACTTGGAGAAATTGAGGATTTTTCAGTTCCACGCACATTATATTTCTCGTAAACTTTATCACGATTTTCTGACCACCAACTCTCTGCTTGGTGCTCCCCAAATCGTCTCCGACTGCACGTAAATTTGCATCAGTAATAAACATTTCGTTGATTTAAGCAATCAAAGATGCAGCTTAGATCAAAACAACTCACTACAATCCAAAGCATTGTCGTAACAGATATCTGAAAACTATCGGAAACTTCATCCTTGAATCATAACAAACTTTGTTTCATTGTTCTGTTTCAGGAAGAATTAAGCCAATGAAAACTACCTTTTTGTTTCAGTTCTCAAAATTTAGCTATGATTTCAAAATATACTTTCAGAGTAGATTAGAAAACAAAGAAAAATGATAATATATATAAGCATAATTATTAAAAACAGCAGACAAAAAAACAAAACCATTATCAACGACCCTTCATTACTAGAATATTATGGTTAGAAAAATTTTGTGCCTATTGCATGGAAATATTAAAAATCTCACTGTCCAAATTAGTACACAAGCTAACCATCCTAGGGGTCTTAAAGGTTTCAAAAATTGTTCCAAATATTTGCAGAGGATGTCTATATAATGAAATAAATCATCTGTCCATTAAATATTGGAAAACGATAATATTTTTAAGAAATGATGGAAGGTTATGCAAATTCCCACATGTTTCATCCATATTTTTTTTGTCTCCGAAGTTCTATCTTGAGGCCTAGCACCACCAAATGAGTTCCAAAAAAAAGAGGGATTACCTGAAGCGCACACGTTTAAGATCTCTAGTTCCATTACGAAGTGCCGTCAAAGTTATGTAGACACCAGGTTCATATTGCTCAATCCATTCAGCCTCAACTTGATTGTCATTTCCTGGCAATGCAGAACTTCTTGACCTTGTGTTACTCTCACTATCCAGTAAAGGACCCGAGCTATCAGGTCCCTCTGACATGCTGCTGCTGCGGCGGCTTTCCCAAACCCCTCTATTACCATAAGAGAGTCTAACATCTGGATCGTCATCTATCCCATCTGAGGGAAATCGCCCTGGCTCTGAGGCTGAGTTAGTTTCATTACTTGCAGGGAATTCTCCAGATGAATTACCTAGACCTTGAATTCCGTTACTCAAGGAATAATCAGTTGCAACTGAAGAAGCCAAGGACAAGGAGCTGTGTGAATCTGATTCTGAAAGACGCTCTCCATTGGAAGCTAAATGGTGGGCACCATTTTGCTCCATTCCATTTGGAACAAACAATGGCCTCATGTTTTCAGAGTCATTAATTCCAGGAAGGCCCATTTTTACTCCATCAGGTAACCTTTCGGCCATATGTTTAATCTGGAAATAATATTAGAACTTGATGAGAATTACAGTAGAAGAATGTGAAGATGTTAAGTTCCCATAGAATATTTCTAAACAAAATAATGATCACTGGTTGGATAAGGATTGTCTCAGTCAGAAAGAAGAAAAATGAGAGCAGAATAAGTTTATTAGCAAAATTAGCCATCTGAAGGAACCTAGTTCTCAAAATTTTATTCAGAAATTTTTCTTGTTATGCAAACTATACTCATACACACATACTCTAATTGGAATCCTGATGAGTTTCTTTCTTTTGTATCATAATACAATTTGACAGACCAACAACCTCAAGATGCCATTTTTGGACCAAAAACAGTTCATGCATAACAGTGAAGGTCAAAATAGACCATCATGCTTCATGAAAATATAATAATGATAAAGCATAGAGGCAAGATACTCAATAGTAAAGATAATGACTGCATATCTGAGATCAACCTGAGCAGTTAGTGATGTAATAACTTCTTTTGCCGCTTTGGATTTAGCAGATTCCTCTGCAGCCAATGTAATAGCTTCTTGTGCTTTCTTCTCTGACTTCCTAAGTTCTGATTCTTGAAGTTCACATCTCTTCCTCAGGCTCTCAACCTAATGGTTTAGAGAAAGATAAACAACCCAATTAATTGCCGTCCAGATTTAGCTATAACAAGCTACGTATCCTTTCCTTTTACAATTCGAAGTGAAAGGAAACTGACAAAACAAGGAATTAGGTCAGTACCTGTGCACGCAGCATTAGAACCTCTTGATTTAAAAGTTCGTTTGTTTTCTTCAAGCTATCCGCTATACCTTTGGAGAAGGAAAGTCCTGATGCTGTAGGAACAGGTGTAGCAGACCTTGGCGGACTAGATCTCCTTGACAAAGGTGACACAGATCTGGAATTTACTCCATTAGCCATAGGAATTGGCTTGGGAGCTAGTCTCCGCATATCAACCGTGTTTGGACCATCTTTGAGTTGAAGAAGAGTGTGTGCTTGAGTGGGGCGAGCAATGGAGAATGTATCTGTTCTCTTCCCTTGCTTGGCAGCTTTACTATCGAGTTGTTTTATCAGATCCATATTTGAAAGTGCTGTTTTAGGAGGTCTTGTGTCACTTTTGTCCAGCTTGTCCCTGTTCTCACCTGACAGGCGGGGTACAGCATTTTTCCGGTAATTAATTCCAGATTCTGATGCCTTGCTCAATTTGGCATAACAAGAATCACATACACGATAAGATTTCCTAGGAGTAGGAGCCAGTGCAGCTCTTAATGCTTTTTTGGAACTACACGAGTGGCAGTGCACAAGCCCACAGTTGTAACAGTTGTGCCTCTTTCTTGTGAAACCAAATGCCTGTCTACAAGCAGAGCATTGTGACTGCTCTGTACCTGACAATGATTTGTGTAGACAAATAGCTGCGGAGTAGTTCGAACCACAAGCAATGATTTTGACATGTTTATCCTTCAAAGATTCAACCAAAGTTGGTGATTTCCGATCCTCAATGTCTCCATGGCCTAACCTCCCATTTGCACCCTTTCCCCAAGTATAAACCTCATTTTTGGAGGTAAGTACCATCACGTGATATGCACCACAAGCAACCTCTTCAGCACACTCCCCGGAAAGTTTATCTTCCACCAAACATGGTTGCTTTCCATCAGCATGGGGATTTCCAAGTTGACCATAAACTGAACTTCCAACTGTGAAAACTTGTCCTGATGTTGTCAATCCAACAGTTATGCTGTGACCACAAGCAATTTTATGAAAATTGTGGTCAATTAGTGCAGGAACACACGTAGGTTTAAGCCGGGGTTCCTTGTCTCCATGTCCTAAACGATTCTTATCACCATCACCCCATGTAAATAATTTTCCTGATGAGATGCTGGTACTAGATTGTGTCATAATAACTTCAACCACAGCAGCAGTATGCCACACTCCACATGCAACAGCAATTGTCCTCAAGCCTGTTAAGGATTCCACTTCTCTCGGATATGAAATGCTTTTTTTGTCACCATGACCCAAAACCCCAAAAGTACCATCGCCAAATGTGAATAGTTGCCCCATAGATGAGAGCAATGCTGTATGCCACGGACCACATGCTACAAATGCAATTTGAAGCCCCTCAAGAATACCTGAGATTCTCTTTGGCATCCAATGGCTGACATCAGTTCCATTACCAAGAAGCCCGGCATTATGTACACCATCTCCCCAAGTATAAAGTTCCCCGTCCATAGTAACAGCACAGGTATGGAACTCTCCACATGCCACAAGATCAACTGTAGTAGCTGCCAAGGCTTCAACAAGGCGAGGTTGTGTTACATCCTTCCCCATTCCCAGGCCAAGCCTTCCTCCAGACTCCTCACCCCATGTAAACACCTCCCCTTGCCTTGTGACTATGGCAGAATGCCTGACACCACAGGCTATATGTTGTGCATCTAGAACAATATTGGACTCCAGTGGCTTTGGAAGTAGAACATCTGTCCTTGAGCTCATGTTAATAGCTCTATCAGCCCCAGGCTTCATAAAATTATCACTAATAACCTCACCCCATATGTATATATCTCCTAGAGCATCACAGTCATCTGGTGTAGAGCCATGACTGGAGGAGCTAGGAGCACTTGAAACACTTACTCGAAAAATATCTGAACTAGATCCTTTCGCTTGCATATTTGTCTGGTTCAATGGTACATGTGACCTTGTAGGGTCCTCAGACCTAACGCTTGCTGGAGATTTATTTGGACTAAAACTAGCACAGACCTCAGGAGAGCTGATATCTCTAGCAACACTATTGCAGCTGTCACTTGGGCTACTTGAAGTTAAGTCACTGTTGTCCTGAAATAAATCCAAGAGCATTGATATAGGAATACACAAGAAAACTTTATAATGACTTTTTATGGCATCAGCACCTAAAATTCTGAACTTAACAGCAAGAGAAGTGACAGTAACTAAAATATTCGACTCACTCATACAATACAAATGCGATAAATTTTGCCAAACATCCTAGACCCAATGGCTCAATGACACAGATCTTCATTTCATACAAAAAGAATATTTAACATCTCATGAACATTAACGGACCAACAATTATAGAATGTCAGAAATCATTGGATTTTCAAATAAAATATACATAGGTTTGAAAAACGTCCAGCTCATTGGATTTTTAATACCGAGACAAATGCAGAAAATTTTGGACAGCATCATAAACCCACTGACATAACAACAGTACCAACCTCACTAATGAATGACAACGTATGTCCCATCATAAAAGATTAATGACAGTTTTTATTAATCATTAGTACAGGAGCAGAGTTGTTATCAGAGAGTCAATTATAATGGTCTCCATGAGCTTTCCAAGCTAAAATGTGCAAATTGTTTAACATTATTGAACACATGGAGCATGCATGTTTAACTATTAAACAATTCCAAGTAGACAGATTACATCTTGATAGAGGCCTCCATCATTCCATCCATCAATCTTAGAACGCCCACCATCACCAGAACCTATTAATGCTTTCAGACCCGCTATCCAAATTTCAGCCTCGACCTTATCCTTACAAATCTGAAAAGCCAGAACATATTGAAATTACATAAAAAAAAAATAGAAGCAATGACTGCTGATTACAAAAAATAAGATTGTTCATCACCAACCAGATCAAGAGATCGTTTTCCATTGTTGTAAATCAGAGAAAATGACAAATAATCCTTCTCGGGTCGTAGATATCGTTGGAACACAGCCTGACACAATTGAAGTACACATGTATCAAGTTTGACCACTATCATCAAAAAAAAATTTATGTGAAGAGTGAAAAAAAAAATCATAGATCTTACAGTTCTTTGTCCAGGAATAATTCTTGATACAGAAGCTAATTTCAAACTCTTTTCACCAGAAGTTGAAATCCAAATTAAAGATAACTCATCCTGCAATTTCAATTAACTGAAAATCTATAACTGTGATAAACACGTCAGATAAGTCATGGCAAAGCTACATGCAAGCATGAGCATATAAACCAGACATCAAGCGTTTTGATTGACATTAACCTCAAACGCTTGATCTCTACATAGATTGGCTCCAGTATCAACAAATATTGCATTTAAAAATATTCATCCTCAAGTGAAATGAAAACACGGTTACTTTTACAATAAAAAAAAGTAGATATAAGAAAAGGTGAAATGGAAATCAGATTGGATAAGAAATTCAAAACCGTGCAAAAGGAAATATCAAGACAAACAAGCCCATGTGGCCCCCATATTTTATGCATACATATTCTGTTGTTTTTCAATTTAAAAGATGAAAGAAAAAGAAGGAAATATCTCTTAAATGTTCCAATGAGGCAAGTTATCATTGCTTCCAGTTGATTATACTTTAGCACAAAATTTGATTACTATTTTTTTGCTTCCCCCTTTAATTCTTTTGGCTCCTATGATTTTCAACAAATTGTATTCTTCAAAATTCAATCTACCAGTTGCACATTCAATAGTTTTCTTGGGAAATCCACTGGCCACCAACTTTCACGAGGCAAACCATTGTTCTTTAATGATTCAACACTTGCAAACTCTCCCTCCAGGAAACTGATCATTGCCCTCCAATCACCTCTTATAACTACCAATTCACCCATTTTAGATGCCACTTCTCCTTCCTTCTTACACTTCTTCCTTTGTGGTTTTCTACTCCTTCCTTCTTGTACTTCTTCCTTTCTAATTTTCTAACTCAGTTGTTCATGTTTCAGATTCCTTCCCAAATATACAACATCCAAGGTAAGAGGGTTTTCATGAAATCTCAAGGTTGTTTCATCAGAAAAGCTTAAATGAACACATTCATCTCTTCCAACCAACAATCTTGAAGAGTGGCTTACTACAATTACAACACGAATCTTCCATTGTTTGATCTCTATGACAATTTTGGCCACAATCAAACAACAAAACTTATCTTTGATCCCTATGCTTGTTTCCAAGCACAAGTATGTCGATAGTATTGCTAGCACATTGTATAAATAGCATCGAGTGATCATAGATGAACAAGGAATAATAAAGATTGAGATTAAAAGCATTACCCTTCTCAACAAACCAACAGTCATTTTCAACGATAAAGATTAAGAAAAATCATATTTTATCTTTACAGTTAGTTGAATTATTCATATTTAATTTTAAATGTTTAATAGTGTCATATTAAAGTTTGAACTTGAATACTTAGTAAAATTAACACTCTTCACAGGAGAATTGGCCTAAACTAGGGCAGTACTGTGGTTTCGGCCGGGGGGAGGGATTATTTAGGGACTTTAGCTGGCAATCCAGGTTGTTTCCCACTCAATACTAAAGCTTATTCCCCATTGTCTCATTGGCCAACCTTGACCCCTGTAATTTTGAGATTCTATCTAGTATTCAAAGTTTGCCTCAATTTCTACTGCTCTAGCGACCCACACCTTATCAATGATTTTCCTCTAGATGTCGAGCCAGCTGCAGTGCCTTAACACAGTTTGTGGAGCAACTAACTTTGTGCTTGAGTGGTATTCCATTCCTAATTGAAACTCATCTATTGATTCTTCAGCATCAGTAAATTCAAACCTCTATTATTGTGGGTGACTGGGTGCCACTGGCAGTTTTTCTTTTTTTTTTTATTGACATTTTCTATCGTAGTCTGATCATTTTAATGCTGACTTCGGACTTTCCAAAACCACTCAATTTTGTGGGTGGATTTTTTTTCTTTGTGGATTTGAATATGTTTTTGGTTGACTTAAAGGTGTTTTGTTAGTTAGATATATGATTTATTGGTTTGCTTATAAGAAAATTTCGTTGAGGATGAAATTAATTTTATCATTTATCCAAATATATGATTCAATTTGATGAAACTAAAATTGACTTACTCATCAAAGTAAGAATGGCAGGCCACAAATGCAGATAACAATTTATTTAAAATAAATAAAATAATTAAATCAAACTCACATTAGAAAGTCTAAATGGACAAAATTTTGGTTTCCCTTTACGACCATACTTGAGGAGTTGAGAACCCTTCTTCAAAGCAATTAGTGCCTGCAAATTATAAAAGAATAGGAGTAAAGAGTCAAAAGATTGTAAGCGTAGACAGCGTTAGTAAAATTAAATGCAAACCACAGTACTCGAAACTAATTAAGTTTCACAAAGGTCTTTTTCTGATAGTCATCAACTTGAAAGAGATTGCACTGACATTGCAGCAAACATGAGATTTAAAAGAAGTTATCACCTGCAAATATCAGTTCATTTTGACACGAATGACTAGCAAAACAAACCATTAAAATTCAACACAGCGAGTAACTGCCCGTTTTATTTATTTATTTATTATTATTATTATTATTTTAGTTTACCTTTATGTGCATTCTAAATTAATGAAGAAGCAACAAACGAATATGAACAAACGTTTCTGATTATTATATATTCTTTAACTTTTTCCTTCCCACTTTTGGCAGGACTCAAAAAACATTACTATTTAGGGATCTGAAATCCATCGTATAGTAATCACAGGTGCACAATTCCAGGAAATGGTTTCGGAAAATTCGCAGTACACTATGAGAACAATTTCGGCTCTAAAGAATGTCTATAAGTAACGCAGTATAGTTCAAATAATCGAAAAACAGCAGCAGTTACGAAACCAAATTGGAAGGTAAAATTCCCCTAAACTCGGAACAGTACACCAACAAGCTTCAAAATGAGAAGAAAAAGATAGAATTCAAAGCTAAACCACAGAACTCTGAAATGTTCCCACACTAACGTCGAATGAAAAATTAGAAATCGAGACCTGCTCAGTGTCACGGTTGGCATTCCCGTAGCTAACAAGATCTGCCATTCCATGTGAGAGATTCACCGAACATCCACCACCCTCGCCGAAAAGTAGCCTGAGCTCCGGTCATCATCTACGCCGACTACCTCATCCATACATGAACATCGTCGATTACAACACACACAAAACCATCTCTCTCAAGGAAAACATCATTTCTCCCTTCCTCCTAAGCTTCCAGATCTATCAATCACCTGCAAAAGCTAAACCACAGCATCTCCATTCCAAGTAAAGCCAAACCACAGGACATCTACTCCAACTCTCCGGCAAAGAAACAGAGATTTCTGCCGGAAAAGGAAGAGTATGACGGCAAACCGCCGGGATGATAGGGGAAAAAGAGGATTATCGGACGGAAAACGTGCTGACGACGGAGCTCCGGCGGAGAGGAAAGAGAGAGGGAGAGGAGAGAGAATCAGAGTCTGAAGTTTGTCAAACAGGAAAAAAGTACAGAGTCAAAGACGAAAACAAAATTGATATATTTAAAAATTGTTTTAAAAAATATTTTTTAATTAAAGTTTTGTTTTTTTCTTTTCTTTTGGTTGCTTTGGCATCGACTGGGAGCGGAAAAAGGAAACAAGAAAACATTTCCAAAGTAAAGATAGTGGAAATTGTTTTTTTCTTAATTAAATAAACATTTGATAATAATAATATGAAAAAAAAAATACTTTTTTTATCTCTAGGTTTACATCTCCATTTTGTTTTGTATCTACGTTCAAATGGTTGTAGTTTAATTTTGATTTTGATTTCAATTTAGTTTTTAAATTTGGTTAAGATTTGAATTCTGTTTCGATTTCATTTTAAAATTTTAAGTTTTATATTTTTAAATTCAATTTTTCACTAAATACACATTTTCTTTCCATATTAATATTGATTAATTAATTTAAAATAATAATAACTAATTAAAGTTTACTATTTTTTATCATTATCAAAATTAAATTTAAATTTTCACTCCATACTTATTTTAAATTTATAAATAGGTATTAACGTTAATGATTAAAAATGAATATTTAATAAAAGGTTGAGGTTTAAAATGTAAATTTTGAAATCTAGAAGAAAATAAACTTTAAATTTTAAGAGTAAAATAATAATATTTTGAATTTTATAAACTAAATTGAAATGTAACTCAAAATTTAATAATCAAAATTTATAGCATTTAAAATCTAAAGATTAAATAAAAAATAGGAAAAAAATATTTCGTTTCCTAATAAATGGATTAAATTAAAAAACAACAATAATAATATTATTTACGTTGGTTTGGGGTTTGGGGGAGGGAAGCACGTTGGTGAGTGAGATGAGCTTTGGTGAAGGATTTTATGCAATGTGGGCCCAATAATAATTATTGATTATATTATTTTGAAAAAAGTGCATTGTATAGGTTTCAATTTGGGTTTATTTTATTTTATTTTTAATTTCATCCAACTAAACCTAAGACTTTTATATATATAAATAAATATATATATAAATTAAAGACTAAATTATTTTAGAAAAAATGAAATAATTTGATAATCACTCCGAATAATTTTTTAGTATATTTTAATCGATTTTTATTTTAAAAAATGTTTAAATAAAAATGAATTTTTTTTTATTTTTATTTTAAAAAATGTTTAAATAAAAATGAATTTTTTTTTGAAAAAAAAATATCAAATCAATCCAAACCGTCTTTCACCCTATATAAGAGCAAGTTTGTTGCTTTTTTTTTCTAAAATTATCTTCTCAATGAATCACAAGATTTCCGATATGTCATGTAATCAATGGAGTTTCATAAAAGACAATTCAAGAACTTAATTTTGTTAAAATAGATAATTTCGAGGGATTATTATGCAAATCTTTTAAGAGGTTGTTATTGGGGGTGAGGATTATCATCCAAATATAATAACCACTTCTCTTCCATTTGCTACAATATTTACTATTTTTACCTTCATTATTTTTTTTATTATTATTTACTACAATGGTTACTATTTCCTTCTCAAACTAAAATAATTTACACATCAAACATATACTATTATAATCAAACTAAAATATATAATAATCATGACTATAATAACTAACTGCTCCCTTAAGATATTTTTGTTTCATAGATTTTATCATGATTTTTTAGATATATATTTAATATTGTTGATTGTTTCATAGGATTTCACTATATAAAATTTAAGATATTATTATTTATGAAACTTTAAGATAACCTGAGTTATCTAATACCTTTTAGGTGGGATTTTTAGTTTAAAAAATATATATATAACCCAATTAATTCGTTAATATTAATTAATCAACGACAATTATTAGTAATTGTTAGATGTTATTATATTACTTGGACTTGAAAATTTTAATTAGTACATTGATTATTATTATTATTATTATTTGCAAAGATCTCGAATTGCAGTAAAGTGCACATTGGACCTCATAGCCTAAGATCAAGGCACAATCAAAAAACAAATAAAGGAATGAAGAAAATAACAAACAAAAAACCATCTAAGCACCCACTACTCAAGACAAAAAATCTCAAGGAGAAGAGCCCTCTCGAGTCCCCTTGATAGAGGCTCCAAACCATTTAAAACAACAAAGAAACACCTATAATATAACTAATCACTTGAGGAGGACACAAGGTAACCCCATAGACACAAATTAAAAAGATCTCAAGCGATTACCCGCATTAAAATAATAAATCCAATTGAACTCAATACCACAACAAGAGATCTTGTGAGAACACCTTTCCCACAAAGAGTATATCCCCAAGACAATCTGATTAAAAAGGCAATCAAAGAATAAATGATCTTTAGACTTAACTCCACAGTTACATATAACACATACACTAAGGGTATCAAAACACCACCTATTAATGTCAAACCGAGCATAGCTAATATTTTTAACTTTCAGACATTAATTATTGTGCATTTTGAGTAAACAACTTTAGGGTGGGGGATTGAACCTCCAACTTCTAGGAACGGAGCACATGCAAATACCATAATTATTGTCCATATTCAAACACAAACAATTAAAACTCAAACATTTAGGCTCTATTTGATCATTTCATTTTTTGTTTTTTGTTTTTGAAAATTAAACATATTTCCTTCCCATTTCTTACTATGATTTACATATTTCTTAAGTACAATAATTGAATTCTTAGTCAAAATTTAAAATGAGTTTTTAAAAGCTACTTTTTCTAGTTTTCAAATTTCGACTTGGTTTTTAAAATCATTGATAAAAAATAGATAATAAAAAAAGAAACTTAAAGGTACAAATGGTATCTATAAACTTAATTTTTAAAAATAAAAAATTAAAAACGAAATCATGGTCAATAAATTTACGATAATATTCATACCTATAAAACAACAGCTAAGTATAATTTAGCTCAATGCAGAAGTTCATAGTAAACATTAAATTTCCGATTTTCGATTTTCGATGATTACTTATTAGCTATAATAATTTTTAAAAAAATAGATTATAATAATGTACTTTTTAATATAAAACAGTACTCAGAGAACCATTTGAATAATTGTTGTTAATTTTAATATTTACCATTAATTTTAGAAGTTCTAACTTTTAAATAAGATGGTATGTTTGTGCTGTTTTTCTTGTATTAAATGAGTGTGAAAAAGAGAAGTTAAGAAACAACCATTCTATTTGGTACCTATTTCATATCTAATTGAGAATGGATCATTTGATGATCAATTGTATTTTGGTTTTTGGTTTTTAATTCTTAAAAACAGCTCTATTTGATATCTAATTGAGACCATGTTTACTAACCTATTTGCTTTTTTATTTTAAAAAATTAAATTTATTTTCTTTCAAATTTTTTATAATTGTTTGCATCTTTTTTAAGTAAAAGAGTTGAATTCTTATTCAAGTTACAATAACAAAAACTACTTTTTTTAGTGTTTAAAACAAGACGTGATTTTTTAAAATATTGGTAAAAAGTAGATTACAAAACAAGAAACTTAGAGGTGAAATGAGTATTTATAAACTTAATTTTCAAAAACTAGAAACCAGAGATTAAACAGTTACTAAACGAATTCTTTGAGTTTTCTGTTTTTCAATTTTAAAATTTTTTTGAAAATGGTTAAGAAAATTTAAAAAAACCTATTTTCAAAAACCATTTTTGTTTTAAAAAACGCATATGGTTCTTTGAACTAATGTTAAAGTTGCTATCATCTTTTCAGGTCTTGGGTTCAGTTCTCTTAAATTTCAAATCTTTCACTTTTATTTAATTTCATTTTATAATGTAATGGCAATCTCTATTGTTTTTTACATATAAAAATAAATGACAAATAATGTCAAAAATATTTTCTTGTTTTACCTTTTATATTCACATCAATTCTCATTTTTCATTTTAACAAGTATATATTATTTTTTTTTTAATTTCAAAAATTCAAAGTTAAAATGATTGAAAAATATGAATAACCAATTTCAATATTTAAAACTCGTTCCTTCCTAAAAGAGTGTGTTTTCTAAAAATGACCCAATAAAAATAGACGGATATGCTTTTCTTCAAAGGATATTAATAAACTAAAACTAAAATTATTATTATTTTCTTTTATTTTGTCATTATGTTTATTTTTCTTAATTTCATTTGTGATTAATTCATGTATTTAAAATATGATAATGTTTTGTCACTATGGAATTTATATAAAAAAAAAGGTTAAATTAAATATATAATTTTATAATTATGTATATTAAATAGAAAATTACTGAAAAATAATTTGATTTTATCATTTTTTTAAAATATAAAATTAAAAAACCGTCAAAAACTTATATTGATTTTTTTAAAGCGGAAAGCAAAAATACAATTAGCAAACGTGTTTTTTTAGTTAAAAAAACAAATAAAAAACCCCAAAAACAATAACCTAATAATTTTGTTTTTTAAAAATTGAAAAACTAAAAACAGATTTTAAAAAACAATCAAACAGAATTTAATGACTACCAAATGGAGCCTTTAAGTACTTGTTTCTCACTTCGTCTTCAATTTTATCTGTCATTTGTAATTTTCCATCAATAATTTAAATAATTTATGTTTCTCCACGGATTAACACAAGGATATTTTACTCGTGAACAAAAAAATAACCATTTCCTTGGCATTAACATATGATAAAAGTAATTCTTAAAAAAAGAAACGGTACGGTAAAAGTATAATTCATACATATTTATTATGATTCATTTTTTAGGTCAACAATATGTGAAATGGCGAGATTACATGATTTGCACTAGTTGATCTATAATTTTGTTGGCTATAAGTATTTAAGTTAAACTATGCATAGTAATCCTAAATTTTAGAATATGCTTCACTTATGCTTCTAAACGTGAAATGTTTCATTTTTACATTAAAAACAAAAGATGAAATTTGTCGTGACAAATTATCAACAAAAATTAGAAACCATCTATAGAATCGTTTATAATTATCAAGATTGTTTTTAAAATTAATTTCATCGTAAAAAAGATATTGTAAAAATCCTTTATATAATCAATTTTTACGCATCAACTACCCCTTCAACGATTTTATTTCCCATATTAGCAATCACGTTAAATTCTATCTTATTTAACGAAAAATTCTCAAATGGGGTTTTTTCAAAAACAATTTTTAAAATTCAAAAATAAATATTTTCTTTTTCAAAATTAGGCATATTTAAAGCCTATCTCAAAGTGCATGTTTTTGCACAATTTAACTTTATCAGCCCATAACACCTGTTATTCATGTGAAATTCATATTTTTATTTTCGTATATAAAAAATTCTAACTAATGGAATAGTCTTTTATATCATTTGGCCCCAAAATTATTTCAAAATTATTTCAAAAAAAAAAAAAAATGGATGTAAATGCATTAGAGGTAGTACAATTCACAAAACAACCACTAAAAAACAAGAAAAAAAAAGTCAGATTACCTAAATTCATTGTTGCATCTCGAACATAGCTTCAAAATTTCAGACCTTCAAATCTCGCACCCCAAACACACATATTTGTAATTCTCAAGTCTTAGAACTCCCTCAAATAAGTTTTCAAACATTTGATTCCCAGACTTTTGATTTCGAATCTATGCCCCAAGCGCTCCATTAATGGTTACTAGCATACAACTTTGTTTGTTGAGTTAAATTGAGGATTACAATTCTCATATGCTTTGCATCCTAATTCTAACTAGTTTCATATAGACTTAATCAAGACACCACTTCAAACATATCTTTGTAGAGGCTTGCACTCAAGATTAGAGTTATGAGTTCATTTTGGTGGGTTGAATACTTTTGATAGTTTTACTACCAATTATGTGGGTGATGAAAAACTAAGGCATGTTTGACAGAGAATCTAAAAACAGAGTTGTATTTCATATTTTCATATATGTGTTTTGAGAGTAGATTAAAAAACTGTATTCTAATTTAAATAATTGTTTAAAATGCGATTGACATTATATTTATAAATCATAAAACTTGTCGTAGTTACCCATTAAATATTGGTTGACAATAAATATTATTAATTTATTTATGAATGTGTTTTGTGTTAAATTTTAGTGTATAATTATTACTTTGTAATATTATAAAATTTATAATACATTACATATTACATATTTTATTTTTCAGAAAATAAATTGAGTTTATAACATGACATTCTATAATTATAAGTGTTTTCATCTTTATTTATTATAATTATGCACTTTAAAATTCAAATTTTAAAATATGGATATAATGAAAACATAAAAATGTTGTTTTCAGAAATTATGTTGTTTGGATCACAGAATCTGAAAATAGTTTTCAGAAAAAGAATTCGGGTTATCTGCCAAATATATATATATATATTGAACACAGTGAATCTGAAAATATAAAATAGAATCTGGATTCTTTACCAAACAAGTCCTTTTTTTTTTTTTTTTTTTTTTACGATTTAAATTTATGCTTGTTTCCTCTCAATTTTTCAATCATGGTTTTCATCTTTCTTAAAGAAAGATAAGTTCTCAGTCAAATGGTAAGAAAAAAAAAGTTTTTAAATTATATATTTTTTACTTTTCAAAACTTAACTTAATTTTTGAAAATATTATTATAAAATAGATGATAGAAGATAGAAATATATGGGTGAGAGGAGTTGTTTATAGACAATTTTTGAAAACCAAATATTCATTACACGGGCATGAGATGATAGAATCAAAGTCATTTCATATTGCACAATAATTATTGGCTTTGATTTAACTCTTTGTTTCCATTCCTTTTTTCCTTTTTTCTTTTTTTTCTTTTTTTCTTTTTTCCTTTTAAAATGTTTTTTCTTTTCCTTCTATTTTCATCCCCTTTGTTGTTTTGTTTCAAAAAAAACATGGAGCAAATGATTGAAAGATAAATCCATCTTCCATTTGTACAAGGTTTAACTTCTATTTTAAATTCTTTTTCCTAGCTACAAATTGTTTGTGGAGTACTGCTAATGAGATATAAATGAAAGCTCCCCATCCATTCAAATAGGGTTGGCAAAAATCTCTCATCCATTCAAGTAGGGTTGACAAAAATCTCCGTGGGGTCGAATCTCCAATCAGAGTGAGAAAACTTTGACTGGGGATGGAGTCAAATCGGAGATCCTAACCGAGTCCTCGGTCGGGGACGAAGCGGGGATGGGGAGGATATCCCCACCCCGTCCCCGATTAACTTTTTTATTTTTTAATATATATATAGAAAAATTATTTCAAATGGTAAAATTGTTGAAAATATTTATAAAATATAGCAAAATTTCAAACTATTAATGATAGAGGTTGATAGACACTGATAGACTTCTATCAGTGTCTAACAATGTCACTAATAGGCACTGATAGAAGTTTATTAGTGTCTATCAGTGTCTATCATTGATAATTTTAAAATTTTGTTATGTTTTGTAAATATTTTGATTCATTTTTATATATAAAAACAGCCCATGTATATATATATATACACAAAAGCGGGGATGGGTCCCCATGGGGATCCGTTTTCCCGGCAGGTAATCCCCGTCCTCGTCCCCACCTTCAATTGGCGGGGACGGGGGTGGGGATGGGGGGTAATAACATCCGCGGAGATGGGGATGGGGAGTCGCCCCCCGCTCTGCCTCGACCCTGTTGCCAATCCTACATCCAAGGTAATATGCTCAAAATTCACCAGGCTTCCAAATACAATTTCATCTTAATTTTCTGGACAATCTCTATTTTTCTTTTTTATATTTACTCCACTTATAATCTTTAGCAACTGTTATAGATAATTTTAGGTCCGAGAGACAATTTAAGAGAGGAAGCCAAATCGTAAAGTAAAATAAAAAAAATTGTCTCATCTCAAATAGATCCAAGATAAGCAGAAACAGACCTAAAGGAGAAGCCAATGGAAGGTGGGCAAAGCAATTGGGTCGCAACTTGATTGGACCGTCTCATCTTTAGGTAAGGCCAACTCGCCATCATTTTGACAAATGTCAAAGACAAGAGAGCAAAGAAATTGGGTCGGTTGACCCAATTGGCCCACCTCGACCTTTCAATCGCTCCTTTCCTTCATACAGATACCAAAGAAGAGAGGGCAAAATCATTGGACTGCTTGGGCCAATTGGCAAATCGAGCCCAACTTGTCTCATTCTTTGGAGCTTATTTTTGGTAAGACCACACGAACACCAAATATTTCCTTTAGGATAAAGAGTCCTATTCCTAATAGGATGAAGGAAATATGAATCATTTTCCTAAAAGGATTATGGAAACCCTAGGTTGATCCCTATTATATGAAGGGAATGCTTCATTCCTGCAACGTAAATATTGGATCAATTTGTTTTTTTTTTTTAAAATTAAACGTATATTAAAAAGGTAAAGCTTTTATATACCTCGAAAGAAAACGTGTTAGGCAGGTCTATGTCCTTGTGCTCCAACTCCCATGAGACCTAATCTCCTTTTACCACAAGGTCTTCTTTGATATAAGTTTGACAAAGATCAGCGTTTTTGGGAGCTTCTTTTAAGGGATTTTGAGAGAAATTGACAAATAACCTTCTAGGTAAACTTGAGAAATTTGGTAGAGAACTCTTTATTTGCAGTCTTGTGATCAATATCAATCATTCCTACACCTTATAAAGGTCCTATTTATAGTGCCCCATCCGTAGTACTAACAAAATGAAAAAATGATTTTATTACAATAATTTCGTAAGTTTGTAGAAGAAATTTAAAACATTAAAACTTGAAGATTTTTTTTTTCCTTCTAAAATGTTTATGGACAATGATAATAAAAGAAAAAAAAAAGGAAAAACAACTGTCCCTAGGATTTGAGTTAGTTTCATTTAGTCTCCAAATTTTAAAATTTTATATTTTTACCCTTGCGTTTTGATTTTGATTGTTATTTGGTCACTAAATTTCACAATATTACATATTTATCCTTTAAGTTTTGAATTTTATTTTTATCTGAGGTCCATATATTTCAAGATTTACATTTTTATATTTAATTTTTCCGCTATATATTTTTCAATCCTTAAGGTTTATATATTGATTTAAAAGAATTAAATCAATTTTTACTAGTTTTCTTAATCACTATTAAAATTAATTAAATTACATTAAATTAATTAATCAAAAGTCATAGCCAAAGAGTGAAAGTGAATGCTAGTGAACACTAGAGGATAAAATGTAAAATATTGAAATATATATAGAAACCAAATGAAAATTAAGCTTAAAATTCAAGTGTAAGAATGTAAAATTGCCAAATAGAACTGAAACAAAAATCAAGATATTAATATTGAAAATCTATAAACCAAATAAAAACTAGATCAAACTTAGAAACTGAAAAGCGTATATATATATGTGTGTGTGTGACATTAGAATAATAAGAGTTGTTTTCAAACATAGAAAAATGAACAAAAATATTTACAAATTTAGAAAAATTTCACCGTCTATCTGTGATAGACCACAATAGACTACTATCTATGTCTATCTTCACGGTCTATATGATATTTTATTATTATCTATAAATATTTTCAACGAATTTATCATTTAAAATAAATTTCCAAATAATAACTATGAATGATGGAAAAAAATATCCAAAACTTGCCTAAAGAGAATAAGATAGATTAATAATTGAGGAACAAAACAAATGAGAAACAACCAAAGCGTATAGATTATTACAAAGTTAGGATGATTTGACGTTGACCATGTCTCATATTTTCGGATATTTGTGTCAACGTGACATGCCTTAATTTCTTTTGGGCTATGTTTGCTTTTTGGATTTTTTTTCCTCAGACATAGGTGTGAAAAGACAAAATTAGCCTTGAAGAATTATAATAAGAGGGCCCACTCTTGTTACTTTTTAGGGTTTTGCCATGTTGTAGGTGAACAACCGTAGCTTAGGTTTAATATTTGGTTCAATAATGGTTTTAAAGTTGGTTGGAATTGTATTGTAGTGTAGTGTAGGACCCATTTATTTTGAGACACAGATTCTCCCTTTGTCTCTTTATTTTGTTTTCGAGGGGGAGGTATGATTTTGAAAGGGATGCTTGTTTGTGTTTATTTATTTACTTTTTTCTTAAAAATTAAATTCATTTTGGATTCGGAAATAGGGTTGTTTTCAAATATACCAAAATAAGTCAACTTATTTACAACTATCATTAATAGATAGTAATAGTCTATCACTAATCGATAGTGACATTTTGCTATATTTTGAAATATTTACAACAATTTTATCCAATATATAGTATATTTCTATTTATAAAGGTTTATTTTAGTCATTCACCAACGATAATTCAATTAACTTATGAGGCTTATGTGTGTATATATATATATATATATATACACGAGTATGTTAAGTTTTTCTTTTCACATTATGAGTGAAGGCCCCATCAAGGGTCCATGTGGGTCTAAGTTGTATTTCTTTTTTGTTTCACTTTAGTAGCAATATGAGTTGAATTTTGTAACACTTTTGGAGGCTAGTCTATGGTTCAATCTAGTTATAATTTTAATATGTTCATGACATGATTTTTTCCCCTAAGCTTGAACAACATGTTAGTCTCACAAAACTTGGATATTGTTTTAAACTATATCCTTGTGTAAGAATTTAGGGGTGTTGGGGGTGCTAAGTTAGTTATTATATAAAGTGGTTAATTATTATAATTTATGGGTTATAATAGTTTGTGTTTGGGGTGTATATTATTGTAGTTTGGAATATAATAATCTATTTTGGGGCACAAGCTATTTTAGTATGGATAGAAAAATAGTAAATACTGTAATATAGGGGGATTTGAAATAGTAATACTGTATGTAATTGTAAGTTATAATAGTTGAAAACATCAACTATTGTAATTGGAGTTGAAGTTGAAGCTGGAGTCCAAACACCTCCCTAATTCTTATAATTTGGTGTTGATCATCAAAATAGCCCTTTCTTGACCTTTTCTTTGGAGCTTTTATCTTGTGCATGATTGATATTTGCTTAGGAGTATCATACAGTTAAGGGTGTCTAAAGCCATCATTTAATAGAGAGTTCGTATAGAAAACCATTTGTCAATTTCCACTGAAATCGAGCAATTATAGGGCCGTTTGGATTGATAAGAGAAAAACGTTTTTCAAAAATGTCATTTTTGTGTAAACTCTTTTAATACAAACTGTTTAAAATATACTTGGTTGTTAAACACTAATTTTTTTTTTTTGAAATAACTTATTTTCAAAATTAAATACAAAAGGGTTGTTTGGGGCGTTGAGACGATATAAGATGTAGGGAGTTTTGATGTCTGGAGAGTTCTGATATCTGGGGAATTCTGATAGAGTATGATCAATTGAATATGATTGAGTATGTTTAAGCATTGGGATGATATATGATACATAGAATGAAAATAACATCGAGATACAAAACACGTTTAAAAAATGGACCCACAAACAATTAAAATAAGTGAGATAGGATAATGAGCCTCCAAACACTAAGATGATATAAGATGTGTGGATATATCATCTCATGTTAGACCTCCAAACAACCCCGAAAAGTTAAATCAAGTACACATATTCATATAACATCATTCCAAAAGCACTTTAAAAACAAAAAGCAACTCATAGCTTACATCGAAAATCGTGGCTTGAAGATGCTCATTGTAAGTATATCGTCTTCCTTCCCATAGAGAAAAATTGCTCCTCTAACCTTGGAGGGCCTTCTCAAATCTGCCTTGTGAAAAAGTGGCCAATTGAGGTATGATCCCAAGTTGGAAACATCATGGATTCAAGAGTATTTCTAAAACATATATATATATATTTTTAATCATTTCAAATCAATTTTAATAATATTATTTTATTTTATTTTAAGTTATTCAAAACATGTTTTAACGTTTGATTTTTTAACAAAATTTAAAATCATTCTGAATCATGCATTAAGATTACACAACAAAGAACAAATGAGAATTAGTTGGATAATTCATAATGACAATAGAAAATCTTGTCAGCTTTCCTTTGTTCAGGTTTATTCTTTGCTAACATAAATAAACCTTTAGAATACAAAAGGAACAAATATGAGAAATAAGATCATCTTTGAAAAGTTCTCCTAGTTGGAATTATCCTCCTTTTGACTCTTCATAGGCAGAATATAAAGAAACTAGCGATGGATAAACATGTATGCTTTGCTCCTATCGAATTTTAATTAATATTGTCGATATGTTTTTACTAGTCATTCTATTTTTATCGCTCGAAGAGGTTATTCACTGTACAATTATAACATCTGTCAATATTTGACTATCTTAACTTTGTCACAGATAGAGATAGTTGTCAACATTTAGTAATAATTTTATTCGAGACATTACAAGCGAACATTTAACTATGAATTTGACCCCTCAAGATGAAACATGCAGATAGTTTCACCTCCCAACACTACATTTTCTACTAAGAATATCTAAATACAAATCTAAATTGTTGTTTTTGACCACAACATCCCAAAGCATCTATAGAGTAAAAAGATGGAGAAAAGCAATCATCCGAGCCTTCCAGTACGAGTAATTCGTTCCATCTAAAACATGATGACGAGTTGTTGATCCACCTTTCCTGATCGACTCAATTGAATACTCAATGAACTAGTAGTCAACCCGCTCTAATACTAATTGAAAAATTAGGTGGATCTAACACAGAATGTCAAACATGATGTCACCAACAATATGTATGACAAGTGGGCAACATGAAAGCAAACAGAAAAATAACGACATTATGTCTGGGGGATAGTGTGCCCAGTGGAATGAAACTTCACTATAAAGAGTTTAACAGTTACAACGAAAGTATTTATCTAATAGACTCTCTCTTTAGTGATTCATGTATAGCTTCTTCTTCAGTTTCAACTTAGGCTCTCCTTAAGTTTGAGCTTCCCTCACTTCCACAATAATGTTTCTTCAAGTTTTGTATGAGAACCCCTCAATATAACATACTTAGGCTCCCCCTAAGAGTGAGATCCTCTCATATTCATCATATTAGGCTCCCCTAAATATGAATTTTCATGATCTTCAACGTACTTAGGCTCTCCCTAAATACAATATCAAATCAAACTCCTCCCAAGTTCAACAACGGCTGCCAAACTAAAATTCTCACAACAAATACAAAGATTTTCGATAACAATACATGAAGGTTAAAGCTTGATCAAACCCTAAGCTCAAATCTCTCAATACATACTTTTTTAGTAAGGAGGCTAACTCTAGAAATGAATAAGAGTACAATATAAATAAGGCTAGCTATAGGAATATATTTCTTTAGTGAATAAATATTTTGTACAGGAAAATAAGGTAGATACAAATATTCTGCAAATCACGTAGACAGATATGGAAAAGATATTATGCAGAATCTGCTGCCAGACATGTAACAATGTTTATGACAATGTCTTTGACATGTTGCACAACATGTTGCTCGAGTTTTGCCTGTAATAAAATTAGACAAGCACACTACAGTCTTATGATAACACCAACCAATCACACTGCAGTAACAAATCCTATACTAGATAAACACAAGGTTCCATCTCAAAACTAATTGACAATGAGAGGAGTAACTCATGTAATTTACAATAATTTTTAGATCTCTCCATCTTTCCAATGTAGGATCTTCAACACATCTGAAACTATCACTCTAACAAAAATACCAACAACCTAATCCACATTGTGCCAATAGCATTTACTAATAAATCACATAGCCCATTGTCCTATTCTCATAGACTTTATTATTATAGCAATTGATATGTTATTACCCCACATGAAATAGAACCTTCGCAATATGAGCCTACCCAAGTACAAGACATCTCCGTGAATTTTGTTTAGTATCAATCATAGTAATTTAAAATGGTTATAATTACATATTTCGGATTCAAAATCCCAAGATTAATTTGATCATGCTTATATACTACAAGAAAAATCACATTCATTGGCACATAAAACACGTTGCTAAAGATGAAAAAGCGCCACTAAAAGTATTAGAAACGGTGAGACGTACGTCATTAAGAATGCCACCGTAGCCGTAGCCGCATAGCTAAATGTTTTAGTGACATATTCAACCCACGCCACTAAAAGACAACTTTTACCGATGCGTACGCGTTACTAAAAACTCATTTTTAGCAACACATTATTTATTGTTATTTGTCTTATAGAGTGACGTTACAAGTTTGTCACTGAAACTTAAGTTTTAGTAACATATAAGAATGTTGCTCAAAGTGGATCAATGGTCATTGCAAGTATCTTTTGCAACATATGTAAGTGTCAGTAAAAATATTTCATTAATTGAAAATTAATATTCAATTTAATATATAAATCTGTTATCACTAGTATAAAACTGGACTATAATGTCAGTCGAAAAACAACATTACAGGGGTACTGACTAACATCGAAGAAGGCTAACTAACAATATTTATATGAATATAATAAAAGTCATATGATATTTTTATACACAACTTAACTTTCAACAAACATAACAATTAATTAATTCACTTCAACAAAAGTAATTTAATTATTCGTCCCTCCACAAGTTGTATCCAACATACAAAGATAAATGAAATTGGTAACTATAATAAGCAGAAGACTCTAAACCTCAAAATTACAAAATTACTCGTTGACTCTAAATAATTGACTTTTTGAGCTTCATGAAGTCCCATCGTCACCACACCCAGCTTGAACTCAAGCGTCTTCCTACTTCTGTCCTGAATGTTTCCAATATAACTTCATCAAACTTTTATCTTCTTTAAGAATAAACAAACATTCAATATCAACATAATAATTCTAGAGAGATTTTAGTTTGAACTTAACAATAGAAACTAATAATGACATTAAACACCAATTTTATTCTTTGATAGAAACATATGACATGTAACAAATTAGATGCAAACGAATGGAAACCATAAACAACAACTAAGTTATGACTACTATAACTGTAGGATAGTCAGAGCACTCCAACACATATTCTAATCTAAACAATTTAGAATAGACTAGAGTTTTAAGAAGAATGTCTTATAATATTACATTTTAAAGAGAACACGTCATGCTAGTTTGAACCCATAATAATTAAATAGAAACCATAATAAGAACTAAGTTATGACTATCATAATTGCAGGATAGACATAGCACTAGCTCCAATACTTTAGATTAAACTAGAGTTTTAAGAAGATGAATATTACCTTTTAAAAAGCACGTCATGGTAGTTTGAACCCCACTTATTTATTGTGTTCCTAAAATAATTGCAAGATTTCCTAGACAACAAGAATAAGGTTTCAGAGACCAAACGTTAGTTCAAAAATCTTAATCAAAATACAATAATGTTAAGGAGGGTTGATGTTCTTACCTTAACAAAGTCTTAAAGGATTAACTTGAATACTCTTAACTAGTTTCAAATAACAAAATATACCTTCTCCACTTGCCAACATTCTTTAAATGTCTTTGATTGATGCTTGTTGTGTTAGATGTATCTTCCCAATTTGTGCTACAACATTATTATGCAATAAAACTGATATGTCTTACATAATAAAAATATCAACCTTTACATTATAAATAATAGTTATTGCACAAATAAAACCCACAATATGCTAGCACACATTTTTAAACCTTTCACTAATTTTCATCAAACTAAACTATTAACCTTTCACTATTTTTCATATGTGACAAAAAACTAAAACATACTTCCAATACAAAACAATTCCAAACAACCACATACATCATTTGGCCGACACAATTAAAAATACACAACTATAAAATCAATCCTCAAATCAGATAAATATATTTTCAAACATTCGGAACATACTTTCAAACTCTTATCAAATCACAATAGTCAAAATTAAATTTGAAAGGAGTATGGAAAGTACTTACAATTCTGGATCCAAATTTCATTGACTCAAAGAAATGTCAACTTCCTTAAAGTCTACACAATCAAAGACAAAATTTAGATATATTAGAATTCAATCCAAAAACCTTAATAAATAGTTCCTTAAATCAAAGCGGGTTAAATACTTACTAAACTTACTCAAACAGTCCAAAAATTTTGTTACTTGGTTTAAATTAATTTACATCATTTAGCAAGTCTTTGAATGAGTGTACATGAGACTCTACCACCTAAAAAATGTTATCCAGAAAAACCTTACTTAATTTTTGGAATGAATAAGGAATCAAAAACTAGTTTGAACCTACAGTCATTGGTTCTCAAGTGTTAGAGACAACTAAATAACACATTAATCTAGTTTGAAATGATTCAAAGTGGGATAAATATTTACTCAACTTACTCAAACAATCTCAAAAACTTGTTAGTTGGTTTAAAATTAATTTACGACATTTAGTAAAGATTCAAAAAAGTCTAAAGGACCATCAAATTAACTATCATAAATAAGGAGTGGGGGTTGAAAAGTACAACCATCTTATATCTAGTCGGCGGAACGACTCTCGACCAAATTTTCAACGTACTTGGAACATGGACTGGTTCATAGATCTTTGGATTTCGATGTACTTCCGAAGGAGTAGGAACTGCCATTCTAACCCTTCTCATGTTTCCAACAAACATGATTTGAAGTTATTGTATTTTCCATGAGAAATACTGGATAATGAAATGCAGGAGTATAGTAAACAAAAACAGGACTAAGAGAGGTTAAAGGGCTAACAAAAAAAGTTATATTGAGTGTGTTAGATTTTTGACCTTCACACACCATTTAAAGCTCTCCCATGTAAGCCTTAAAAAATGATCACAAATTATGGATCTTATGGCCCATTTGGTTAGAGAGGGTTTAGAATAAGGTGGAAATGGGCTTGGTCATCCCAAGCCCATATTTGTTTGAAGATTATAAAATATATTCTTGAAAACTTTTTTTCCCATGCATCACTTAATTTAATTACATGGTAGGTGAAGGTTTTCTTAACCCATTGAAAAAGGTGAGTTTTGCTTAAACCCCCATAGTAAGTACTAAAGAAGCAAGAATTAACTTTTTGTTGCCTATTTGAAATTAGGCCTATTATGTTTAAGCGAGAATTAATGAAATAGAGAACTCTAATCCTTTAACTTAACCTTCTTAATGCTCACACTTGAAGCTGCTCAAAACCAGCCTCAAACCTTTCTTCACACCACACCAATTAGGTGAGAGCCAAAGTCATATAAGTCAGCTCTTGAGATTCTCCATTCATATGATGCTATAAAAAAAGATGTTGGAATGTCTCGAATTTATATTTAGAATTCGTATTTAGCATATTTATTTATTTGTAGTTATTTACGATTATGACCCTAGGGTTAAGAGTAGTGCGTTATATAAATTCTTTACCTTTAGAGGCACCGTTTCAGAAAATATTTCTCTCTAATAATACTTTTCTCCCTCTTTCCTTAGACGTAGCTAACACACTGTAGAGATTGAACCTTTCTTTAGACATAAGACTATAGTTTTTTTTAAAAAACAATGGTCTAATGTCGTAGAGATTGAACTAACCACGGTCTAAATTAAAATGAATACACCTATTTAGAGACCACACATATTAAAAACCATGATTTAAAGATATGTTATAGACTAGGAGTTTTGAAAACAGTGGTATAAAAAATTAACTTTGCACCATGATAAATAAAAACCATGATGTAAAAATTAACTTTTCACCACGGTCAGTAAAAGTCGTGGTCTTTGCACCATGGTCAGTAAAAGCCGTGGTGTAAAAATTAACTTTGCAGTCATGGTGTAAAAATTAACTTTGCACCACGATAAAAAAATCATGTTGTAGAATGTAACTTTGCACCATGGTTAACGAAAAACCATGGTGTAAAAATTAACTTTGCACCACGATCAATAAAAGCTATGGTGTAATGATTAAATTTGTACCATAGTCGAGAAAAACCACCGTGTAAAATTACCTTTGCACTATAATAAAAAAATAATGATGCAAAGATTAACTTTGTACCATGACTAATAAAAACTATGGTGTAATAATTAACTTTGCACCATAGTCAATAAAAATCATAGTGTGAATAACAATACACTATAGTTAATAAAGATTATGGTGTAAAATCTTATTGTACACTATAAACATAAAAATCATGTTGTAAAAATTAATTTTTCACTACGGTCAATAAAAATCATGGTGTAAAAACTAATTATACACTACATACAATAAAAATTGTGGTGTAAAGATTAATTTTACACCACAGTCAATAAAAATTGTGGTCTAAAAGCCAATTAAAGATTATATGATCAACAATCATAGAAAGTCTAATATTAACTTTCTATCACGACAAATATGAATTGTAATGTATGGTTAGATTGTATTGTTTGTATTATTTTACTTAAAAACAATTTATTAATACCATAGTTGAATATATATCTTAAAACTATATTTAAAAAACACTACAGTTGAAAATAAATTACATTTATGGGTTAAAATAGCGATCTCATATTTTCAAATATTTGAAAATTTTCACTGAAAAAATCTCACTAGTCATAAGGAAAAAAAGAAAAAACCCCACCACCGAAGTGATGGTGGCGTGTTACCCATTTTTATACTAAAAATAGGTATTTCAATATGTTTCTTAAAACCACACCGAAGACTCGCTTTCTCTACGACTCTGGTGGGTTTCCTTAACCAAACCACTGCCTATGAGTGAAATTTGGAACGACTATATTTGGCCACTGCCCTATTGAATTAGAAATCCATCTAATTATGTCATCTAGTAAATCTCTTTAGCCTTTCGGAGTTTAATGTTGATCAACATTGTTTGTGATAGTTGGATTAGCAATCTCTCAATTCTCCAATTTCTCTATCAAGTAACATAATAAAGTCATTCAACATCAATCCACTTTGCTCAGATTTTTCTCAATATTTCTTCATTTAGATTCTTACTTTCTCTCATAATTGTTTAAATTGATTTTTCGTTTCTAGTAGTTGGGTCTAATTATTCAACATTTTTTGTTGTTGAAACATGTTAGTAATATTTGGTATACATTCTTAGTTCTTTTTTTAAGTGTCTTTTTTAAGTCACAAATTGAAAAATAATTAAATATCCTAAACATGTTTCTGAATTTGGTTGTTTTGTTGTCTCATTATAGGAGAACCTCATTTTTATCTCTAAAGATGGTAAAATTTCTTATTTATCCTAATACAATAACTTGTTATGATGTTGAATTTTCTTTTAGTAAGAATTAGAATTTGTAACTTTTTTATTTCAATAATTTTTTCAGTTCATTATCATAATATAATAACTTGTTATGATGTTATTTGTCTTCTAGTTTGTGTTAGAATATTGTAACTTTTAGTTATTTAGAGGACTAAAAGAATTAATTATCACATTTGCAACATACAATAACAATTCATCATATCACTTTTAAGGTTTCAATTTTTAATCTTAAAGTCTCTAGTGGTATGATGTATGTTGATAGTTCATATAAGTTTTTACTTTAAATTGAAAGTTTATTTAGAAGTGTTAACTTGACGACACTTCAAAAGTTGAAATTAAAGTTTATTATGAGCACTCTACTCTTAAATTCCATTATCGTGGTTGAGAAGATGAGAGTAATTATGAGAATTTAAAGTTGTATATTCTAACATTTATCTTTTGTTCATTTTCTTTCAATTTATCAGGCTGAAAAAGAAGGATACGTGTTCAAGTTGAGATTGCTAAAATACACAATGAATGGGAATAATTTCTTCAAAATTAAAATACTTTTATGTAGAAAATGATCTATAATAGTTTGTCTGCTTAATAGGTTTAGTGCTTTTTTAAGTTATTATATTCTTATCTTTCATTTATGTATATAATTTGATTGGACTTTAGTTAATTAAAGTTGAACGTATTTGTGTGAATTGAAGATTTCATTTAATGAATATAATTTGGATGAACTATTGTTTTATAGCACAACTGATGTCATGTATTGATAGACCAACATTTTGTGTGGTTTTGTGAGAGTTTTGAACCTAACTTAGATGGCCAAACAGAATGTAAACAAGCAAAGAACGATGGTTCAACCAATTTGGTCTACATCCACTTTGAGAACTAGCTTGAATAATTTTTGTTAACAATAAGGAATATCTAATTACAGATAATCAACAATAATCATCAATCTGTAATTTTAATATCCAGTGATACCGAGAGATCCGCACACAATGTTGCCTCTAAAACAACTGCCCAAAACAACCCGTCTCTGACCGGAGAACCACGCGCAGACCCGCGCGTCTCTCTCTGTCGCTGACAACTGGCGAACCCACGTTGAAACCAGAACCCACCGGAACCGAGGTGGCCGCCCAGATCGAACCGAACTCCTACCCGACACCCACGTTCACGCCATCGGACACCTATTGCGAATGACGGTCGCCTTGCTTGCACGCTGCTGGAGAAGACCCGCGGTTGCCTCTCCCTTCAGCTTCGTGTTTCAGTCGGCTACCGCTTTCCAAGCCTTTTATGAAAACGACAGCTTCCCTCTCTTTGTGGTTCAAGACGGCTGCTTCCCTTTATCTCAAAGAGTCTAAAAAAATTACCAGCCCTAATTGGAGAAGATGGATATAATTACAAAAATGTCATTTGCCTATAATTACCAGAATGTCATTGGGCTTTAATTTCACCAAAAAACCCAATAAAACCCACTTACCTTGTTATTTTCTACAAATCTCCCTCATAACAAGAATATTTAAGTGAACCTTGGTTAACATATCTGACAAATTCTCAACTGTGAACCTCGACCAGTTTAACATCTTTCTGGGCCACAACTTCTCTGATAAAATGAAATTTGACGTCGATATGCTTAGACCGTTTGTGATGAGATGGATTCTTCGCAAGATGAATAGCACTCTAGCTATCACAATGAACGGTAGGAATGAACTCCTGCGACAACAACTCACCAACTATCATTTTCAACCACACTGCCTCTTTCACAGCTTCACGCACTGAAATATACTCTGACTCAGTAGTAGACAAGGCAACAATTGACGGTAGAGCAACCTTCTAACTGACCACATTACCAAACAAATGAAAAATGTGACCTGATAGAGACCTTCTTTTGTCAAGGTCTGCAACGTAATCTGCATCTGTGAAGCCTTCCAACAACACTGATTTATCACAATCCCTGCTAAAAGAAAATGATACACTGACACTACCTTTCAAATATCGAAGTACCCATTTAACTGCATTCCAATGCTCCTTCCTAGGATTTGACATAAACCTACTTATCATACTCATAGCATATCCCAAGTCAGGCTTAGTACAAATCATCAAATATATAATACTTCCAATAACATTACAATAGGGAATATTAGACATCTCTAACCTTTCTTGTTTAGTAACAGGACACTGAGACGAAGAAAGCCTAAAATGAGATGCTAAGGGTGTCGAAACTACCTTACAACCTGACATATTATACTTCTCAAGCAGTTTATGTACATAACTCTCCTGCGAAATGGTTAACAAACCTTTCTCCCTATCTCTTTTCACATCCATGCCTAGGATCCTTTTCAGTTCACCTAAATCTTTCATCTAAAATTTACTACTCAACTTTTCTTGAGATCACAGATTTCAGAATAATCCTTAGACACCAGGATCATATCATCTACATATAGAAGTAGATAAATATATGTACCTTTCTGAGATAGTTTCCAGTACACGCAGGCATTATATGAGCTCCTGTTAAACCCCTGCTTTAGAATAAAGGTGTCAAACCCGATATATCATTGTCTCTGCGATTGCTTCAGTCCATAGATGGACTTGTGAAGACGACCAACCATGTCTTCCTTTCCTTTCATCTCATAGCTCTTAGGTTGAGCCATGTAGATCACTTTCTCCAATTCACCATGAAGGAAAGCTGTAGTGACGTCCATCTGTTCAACAAACATATCAAAGTGAACAACAATAGATGAAATTAATTGAATGGACGAATGCCTCACCACTGGAGAGAAAATCTCATGAAAGTCAACTCCCTCTTTTTGAGTGTAGTCCTTGGCTACCAGCTAGCCTTATACCTAGGCTTGTTGTCACCTCTTATACCTGGCTTGATTTTATAAATCCACTTTGACTGAATGAGTTTCTAATTAGGAGGCTTTGGAACCAATGACCATGTTCAATTCTTTTGCAATGAGAACAACTCTACTTCCATAGCATCCTTCCATTGTTCCATCGAATCAGATACAATTGCCTCCTCAAAAGTAAGAGGCTCTGCTTAAATACTGTCAATTGCACAAGTAAGAGCATAAACAACTAAATTAGCATAAGCATACCTTGTAGGAGCTTGCCTCACCCGCTGAGGCCTGTCACATGTTAGCTGATAGTTATGTAGGTCACTACTACTTGAGCTTTCTTCATCGAAAGCTGTCTACCATCAGAACTAGATGAATGATCACTAGATTCGCCTGAACTAACTGATGGTCGTGCTTTAGAATCAATTCTAACCTTTGCCTCAACCTGATCAACTGTCTGCTGTTTCTGCTACTCTTTGACACGAAATGGCATCTCTGTTTCATTAAAGGTCACATCTCTGTTGATAATACATTTATTTCTACCCTCTTCCAAGCACCAAAGTTTATATCCTTTAACACCCTGAGGATAGCCAATAAACATACATTTCAGTGCCCTCTAATTCAGCTTCCCTTCCTTAACATGAGCATAAGCTGAACATTCAAACACTCTGAGATGATCCAAACTTGGAGCTTCTGTCCATATCTACTGAGGAGTCTTTAGGCCTAAAGTAGAAGACGGACTCCTATTAATGAGATAACAGGCTGTTTGGGCAGCTTCCCCCAAAACTTCATGGGTAATGAAACATTTGTCAAGAGACATTTTGTACGCTCCATAATTGTTATGTTGAACCTTTCAGCTAAACCATTCTGCTGTGGAGTTTACGTAATGGTAAAATGCCTCGTAATTCCCTTAGATTTGTAAAATTTATCAAATTTGTGATTCACAAATTCTAAATCGTTGTCTGTCCTCATATACTTTACCTTCCTGCCTGTTTGGTTCTCAACCTGCTTTTTCCATTCAAGAAATTTCCCAAAAGCTTCATCCTTTTGTTTCAGTGGATACTTCCATACCTTCCTTGAAAAATCATCAATGATCGACATGAAGTATCTCGAACCTCCCATAGAAGGTACCTTTGTAGGACCCCACAAATCTGAATGAACATAATCCAAAATTCCTTTGGTAGAATGCTTCCCTTTCTCAAATTTCACTCTGGTAGACTTTCCCATTATGCAATGTTCACAAAATGGGAGTTCAATATCTTTAACTCCTCCAAGAAAACCTTGTTGTGAAAGAGCTTGAAGACATCTTTCACTCACATGAGCTAGTCTATTATGCCATGACATAGACTTATCTGTTTCTTTCCCAGATGCAACAATAGCACTACCTGAAACTGCAGTACCCTCCAACACATAGAGGCCATTCCTCAAGGTTTTCTTCAGCTTAACCAAAGAACCCTTGATATCCTTCAGAACTCCATTCTCAGATTTATAGGAATAAACTGCTCTATCTAATTTGCCCAGAGAAATTAGATTTCATTTGAGTTTTGGAACATACCTTACATTTGTAAGAATTATGATTATTCCATCATGTGTTGCAATTCGAACTGACCCAATTCCTTTTACATTACAAGCACCATTATCACCAAGCAAAACTGATCCCCCATCATTTTCCTGGAAGTCAATCAAGAAATCCTGATTAGGAGTCATGTGAGACGTGCACCCTAAATCCATGATCCAAACATTCTGATTGTCCCTACTGGACACCATCAAGACCTCTGCTGAATCATACTCATCAGTAACATTTGCTGCACTAGAATCCCCTGCGTGCTTGCTACTTGATGCTTCCTTGCTCTTATTCAAAGAGCAATTTTTCTTAAAGTGTCATTCCTTATGACATAGGAAACACTTTTTGGCTTTCCCCTTTGATTTTGACCTGGATCTCGACTTTTTTCCTTTTCTATTCTTTTTCTCACTTCTGCCTCTGCCCATGAGTAACACTTCATCCTTGCATTCCTTTTTAATCTCGAGGTTTCTCGTTCTCAAGGCATCTAACACTATATCCATGGACAATGAATCCTGTCCATATTTAATAGCTGCCTTAACTTCTTGATACGATTCAAGCAATGAATTCAAAAGAATAACTGCTTGATTTTCATCCGACATCTTCTCATCGATTTTATTGAGATCAACTATAATCTTCTGGAATTCATCTAGGTTCTCTTCTAAGCCTTTAATAGAGTCCATCTTATATCCAAAGAATTTATCTTTTAGATATAATTTATTTGGCAAGGACTTAGTCAATTAAAGAATTTCTAATTTCTTCCATAACTCCACTGTAGTAGTGGCCTCATCTACTAGCCTAAGCACTCCATTTGACAAATACAGAATTATCTTCGAATAGGCCATCTCATCCATATCCCGTTTTTTCAGCTTCTGTAATTGTTATGGAAGGTCATTTTCGTCTAAGATTTTGGCTACCTTTTGTTGTACCAGAATAGGCCTAATCTTTTTCCTCCATAACCCGAAATCACCTTTCCCATCAAATTTAACAATTTCGAACCGCATAGACATCGAAACCATCTATCAAATTAATACCAACAAAAATTATACTGAACAAAGAATATGCCAACACACTATCACACACCCTCCTTGGATTGGATGGAGTTCTAATACCACTTGTGAGAGTTTTGAACCTAACTTAGATGGCCAAACAGAACGCAAACATTCAGCATAATAAATAAAAAACAGTTAAAGAACGAACATCAAGATATATAGTGATTCGACTAATTTGGTCTACATCCACCTTGAGAACCAGCTTGAATCATTTTTTTTTTTAGAGTAAGAAATTTACAATTACAGATAATCAACAATAATCACTAATCTATAATTTTAATATCCATTGATACCGAGAGATCCGTACACCCTCTGAAATCGAAAACAACCCGCTGAAAAAAACAGTCCAAAACAACCCGCCTCTGACCCGCAAACCACGCGTAGACCCACGTGTCCCTCACTGTCACAATTGGCAAACCCACGCCGAAACCAGAACCGACGTAGCCGCCCAGGTCGGACCGAACTCCTACCTAACACCCACGCTCATACCGTCGGACACCCACTGCGAATGACGGTCGCCTTGCTTGCACGCTGCCGGAGAAGACCTGCGGTTGCCTCTCCCTTCAGCTTCGTGTTCCAGCCGGCTGCCGCTCTCCAAGCCTTTTATGAAAATGGCAACTTCCCTCTCTCTGTGGTTCAAGAAGGCTGCTTCCCTTTTTCTCAAAGAGTCTAAAAAAATTACCAGCCCTAATGGGAGAAGATGGATATAATTACAAAAATGTCATTTGTCCATAATTACCAGAATGTCATTGGGCTTTAATTTCACCAAAAAAACCCAAAAAAACCCACCTAAATACCTTGTTATTTTCTATAGGTTTATTAATTAATTTTATCAATTATGACCACGATTACTGTAAGTCGTGGTCAATACTATAGACCATAATTAATGTCAGCCATGGTCTATGACCATACAGACCATGATTGACGTTAGACGTGGTGTATAATTTAGACCATGGCCAATGTTAACCATGGTATATACTATAGACTATATTGGATTACTCCATGGTCGCAAACCCGTCGTCTAATATAAGAAACCACGGTTATATGACTGTAGTCTATATCAAATTTTGTAATAGTATGTGTTGATTCTTTTACGTTCTTTTATATTCTTTAAATATCTAAATATTTATGTTCTTATAGGAAGATGACATTATTATCACTGACAAGGAACCCTACTAAAATCCAAAAACTCATTAGTATGTAATGAATTTGCCTTACAAGACCTTCATCTCCATTACTTTCTTCAAATGGGAAGTAGTTAGAAATTACCAAGTTTTATCCTAACGACCCAACTCTCTGAGACGAGGTCATTACCACATGCATGCTTCAAAATCAAAACCAAATGACCATTAACCTAAAATAATTTTTTTTAAAAGATTAGAAATAAAATAAATAAAACATCACCAAACCAATTTAATGAATGCCAAAAAACAATTTTAATTCGAGATCTCTAGGATCGTTAATGAAATGGAAAAACAATAGAGTTGAAACTGCTAACCTAGAGATTCACATCAAAACAGTAAAAATCTCGAAGACATGATAAAATGCAAAAATGATGACACAAGTCCTATGACATTTGCCCTAAAATTATTTTTTTATGAGCGATTTTTACTCCGAGTTCATGAAATTATGAATACGTTTTTGATATGATATTTACGCCGCAGATAACTATGTTTCTCTATTTTTAGTTTTTTTTTTAAAACCATATTATGTATTTGATAGTTTTTTTTGTGTGTGTGTGTTTTTTTTTTTAATTTTAAGGAATAGAAAACAAAACTTGTTTAGTAATTACTGTTTTCATTTTTTAGATTTTAAAAAATTACAGAGATGAACAAATGTTTTTAAGAAAGAAAAGTATGAAGACAGGGAAATAAAAATTTTTAGAGACATTGATATATATGTGTCGTTGTATAGAGAAAAGTTAAATGTGGTAAATTTAGAAACATGAAAGAAAAATAATTAGGGAGGCATATGTTAGAGAGAATATTGATCTCATAAAAAAACTTCAGCTCGAGAGAAAGAAAGAGAAGTATGAAGGAAAGATATGAAGGAAAGATATGAAGGAAAGATATGAATTTTAGGGAGAGAAAAAAAAAAGTCTAATGAAAAATTGAAATGTTAGAGAGACTAAAGTTAAGAGTTTGGGTGCTGAGTTGAGTTAGGACGTCTGGAGTTCATATGTCTGTATTTAGGGTGCAAAGTTATTCAGTTTGAGTTCATATGTATGTGTAGTTTTTTGTATTCTAAATAATATGCATTTATGATTACTATTTTTGTTTTAAAACTTTTTTATTCAATAATTCTACCAATATTTGTTTGAATAAAATATGGATTGCAATTTTTTCCTTTAATTTTTAAAACTTTTCTTTCTTTCTTTCTTTCTTTTTTGGGCAATGAACAACAATCAACTCATTACATTTCTTGTAGAAATATGATTAAATAAAATGAGAAACTAAAGCGAAATCAACACTTTTTTATTCTAGTTAATTTTTCTTGATGAATTTCATTATCATCTTCTTCTTTTTGTTTTTCTTCCTATTGTTGCTCTATAATTTTACTATGTCATGAATTTTTTAATTAAATCTCCCCCATCATCATAACAACCAATGAAATGTCACCACATTTCTTCAACAATTTTATTTTCATTTCCTCTAAATTTGGAAGATCATTAGAGAACAAATCTCTATTTTTCACTAAAAATGTTTTAGGAAATTTTTTTCATTGGTTTTTTTTGTTATATATTACATACTTTTCAACTACATACATACTTTTCATCTAAATATTTTTAACACTAATTTGATATGTGAATTTATTACGTATAAATATTGCACTTAGTGTAGACAAAATAATATTTTTTAATATAATCAACAACCATATTACATACTTTATCAGTCATTAGTCTTATAGTAGTCAGAAATGGTTGTCGAAATTGATTATCGAAGATGATTTTTGCTGGAGTTTGTAGTTGGAGGTAGTTGTTGGAGCCTGAAGTTAGTCACATGAAGGTGTATTAGAGTTGATTGTCGAAGTTTATCATTAGAGGTGGTTTTTGAATCCTGGAGTTGGTCGAGGGGATGTGGTCATTGAAGTTGATCATCGATGATGATTTTCACTGGAGATTGTAGTCGGAGGTGACTGTCGAAACCCGAAGTTAGTCGCATGAAGATGGTATTAAAGTTGGTTGTTGGATTTTTTTGTTGAAGGAGGTTCTTGAAGCCTCGAGTTGGTCGTCAGAGTTACTCACGCAAAGGTGATCATCGAAGGTGATTTTTATCGGAATTTGTAGTCAGAGGTGGTTGTTGAAGCCTACGAAGGTATTTGTCGGAGTTGGTCATCGGAGCTAATTGGTTGTCGGAGTTGGTAGTATGAAGGTGGTCGTCGGAGTTGGGTAACTAGAGGTGGTTGTCGGAGTTGGACGCTCAAAGGTTATCGGAGCTCGGGATTGGTCACTGGAGCTGTCATTGGAGGTGGTGGTTAGAGTCTGGATTTTGTTGTCGGAATTTTCATCGGAGGTGGTTGTCAGAGCCTAGAGTTGGTCGATAAAGTTTTCATCAGAGGTGGTTGTCGGAGCCTGGAGTTGGTCACTAGAGTTATCATTAGAGGTGGTTGTCAGAGCCTAAAGTTAATTCTCGGAGTGTGACAATGGCCTATGGGTAGAGCCATTGAAAACATGAGAAGAAGGGAGAGTTGGGGTGAGTTAGTAAAATATACCAACCCAACTCCACCAACATTTAAAGTTGGTGGGCCAAACAATGAGTTGGTATATTATACCAACTCAACTCATGTTGGTGAGCCAAACACCCCCTAAATGATATACCAGACAAATAAGGGTTATTTTCAAATATAAAAAATGAGCCAACTTATTTATAAATATAGAAAAATGTCACTATTTATTAGTGATAGACCGCGATAACCATCTATCAGTATTGGTGATAAAAGTCTATCACAATCTATCATTGATAGATAGGGATATTTGCTATACTTGAAAATATTTTCAGCAGTTTTACCATTTAAAATAATTACTTGATAAATAAAGGTGAATGAGTAAAAAAAAGAAAAGAAAAAAAATAAGTCGTTATGAGAAAATATAGAGATTTTTTTAAGATAAATTATTACATATTAAAAAAAAAACTTTTTACAGAAATTGTAAAGAAGAACACCGATAGACTTCTATCAATCTCTATCAATGATAAACTTGTATAAGTTTCTATCACTAATAGTATCGATGATAGACTTCTATCAATTTCCATCGCTGATAGATACTGATAGATTTCTATCAGCGTCTATCAGTGATAAACTTCTATCAACGTTTATCAATGATAGACTTATATCAATTTTTATCACTGATAACTATAATTAAATTTTGCTATTTATGTAAATATTTTTCTGTTTATTTTTTTTATTTTTGAAAATCTCCCCTTTTTTAATAAAATAGTTAGAGATATACTTATTAGGGAGAATGAAAAGCGAGAGATACATTTAGTTGGATATAAAATAAAAAGTTTAGAGAAAATACTTCATTCTTAAAGAAAGAAATTTGAACTTTTTTAATTAGAAGTTCAATAGAAAGTGACTAGGATATACACCAACCCAATGAAATAAATATGAGAATTAAGTGGTTACAAACCAAAGATCATATAACAAAAAGTAAAGAATTATTAATAAAATTGAAATTTGATCGACTTTTTCAAAACAAAAAAACTTAGTAATCTTTTGCAATGTCACCCTACCTTTTTCTACATTTTTTTTCCCAATTTCTAGCTCATTTTCTCACTTACTTTCTCGTTCTTGATCTCATTTTTGTTCACTTTCTTGTTATTGCTCTCATTCGTGTACACTTTCTTGCTCTCGTCCTCTACATTTTGTTCTTTTGGAGTTTGGAAAAACTCTTTTTGTTGCTACTAGTTTTTGCGCATAGTAAGAGGAAGAAGAAACAATTTTGCTCAGTTTTTAGGGTAATTATTTTAAATGAAAAAAAATGTTGAAAATATTTTCAACTATAGCAAAATATTATTGTTTATTAGTGATAAACAACGATAGGCACTGATAGATATCTATCAGTATCAGTGATAGACAATAAATATCTATTACTGTCTATTGCTGATACACAATGACATTTTATTATATTTGTAAATAAGTTAGCTCATTTTTCTATATTTGAAAATATATATTTTTTTTTATGTTAAAGATTATAACATAAAAATAGTAGATGATTTGACGATGACGATGATGATTGATGGATATATGTATATCTCATGATTCAAGATATGATAATCAAAGTTGACAGCCGCATTTTTTAGATTGTGTTATAATTTTTTTGTTGGGGGACAAAAGTGGCTTTAAGATAAGGAAATTAAGAATCAAATAATGGAAAGAAAAGGGAAAAAAAAAAAAAAAAGAAAGAAAGAAAAAAGAAAAAGTAAAGGAAAAAAAGAGGTATTTTTGTGGATACTCATTTTTCTTTTTATTGGCCAAATTTTGAAAGACAAGATGCCAAAAATTGGAAATGTTAGAAGAAGCCATCATGGTTTTTGATTAATCATTGAGACTCACATTTGGGTTTGGTCGGCCTCTACCATTGCATGGAGGGGCCATCAACCCCTTTATCAATGTCTCACTTCGAGGTTTCATGCAAACTTTTGCCATTTTTATTATTATCCACATCTTTCTTTCTTGTTCTTACTATTTTTTTTTAAAGCCACTTCTTTTTCTTTTTTCTTTTTCTTTATTGACATGTTTTGTGGTGATTAAAAATTAAAATGATTGTGTTTTTTCTATGTAATTTCAAGAGACTCGAGAATTTAGAAAGCTATGGATTGAAGGCCTAAATCTAATTTGAGGATCAAACCTGGCTTTGATGTTTCCATCTTGTGATAGAGGTAAAAATAATTTTTTGGAAAGAAAATTCGTTAAACTCTGACTCGAGGGGCAAAGGAGAAATAAAATCATTGTTAATTACATCCAAAATTCAGTTAAAGAAATAAGAGTCCCGACTCCTCTAATCAACTTTCAAAGTGAAAGGGACAAGAAGATCAAAATGAGACAGGAACTCGATGGAAAATTTATTGATAGCTAATAAAAACATTTCAATGTATGCAAATTTATGTAGTGGTTTATGTGTAAGGAAAACACATACTTCTTTGATGTGACAATAATTTTAGGATACTGAATGTTTAAGAAAAGGATGGTGGTCGTTTGCCATATGAAAGCTAGAGCCTGTCCATTCACTTGACGACCATTTATTGATGGGAGTGTAGGAAACTGTTGGAATATTTCTCCTAAACCATTGTAAATTAAGATTTATTATTTATATAACTTTTTTATTATGTTTATTTGCCATATAAACTATTCATGATATGAAAGATCTCAAGTTATTAACGTAATCTTGAACAATATGTAATCGATACTAGGGAAATTATGTTCAAGAAATAATTAATACCAATATAAAACATATATCTTTCACAGCTTAAATCGAGTCGGTTATGGAAAATTTCATGGTTAAATATGCTCAATTGTAAGAAATGAAGCCTTTGGGATGTTTTAGATTAATTTTGGAGCTAAATAGAGTATTGGGCTCAATTTGAGCAAATAAGCTTAAGAATGTGCAAAAAAAAAAAAAAAATCTGAGATAGCATTGAGCAATGACTAAGGCAAATGATGCTAATGAAGGAACCTTAAAGTCCACTGTGGAAGCGCAGATCGTTCCCAAATTTTTAATTTCATAGAATGATAAAATTCAGAATCCAAATTATGCATTTTAACAAAAATTACAACATGCTTTTGAGAGAAACAAGAGAAGAGAATTAGGGTTAGAAAATAACTTGCCCTTGAAGAAAAAATTCTTCACGAATCTCCTCACCGTTCCGATGATGAATGCTTCGAACAGAAACAAACGTCAACTTGGATACCACCACAAATGTGCCTTTTGTATTCTCCTTAGGGATAAGAATTACAGAGAGAGTTGTAGATTTCTCTGATTTTTAGAAGAGGGAGAGGTTTTGAGAAGAAAAAATATTTTTTTGGGAGAATGACATTGGAAGAAGAAAAAACAGATACAAAGATCGTTTGTGAAAAATCTTCTATGAAGAAGATGAAGAACTGTATCGCATAACTTCCCTCTCCCACACCACACTATCAATTTTCTGAGAGAACTAAAGGGGAAGGAATTACAACTCCCTCCTTAAAATTTAAATTTAAATTTAAATTATAAAATTTAATTTAATAAATAAAACATATATATAATAACTAACTTATTATATATATAAAATTATATGTTATATCAAATATAACACATAGACTATAGTTTACCTTTTATCAAATATAATATAATCTATAGTTTTAATTCTCATCAATCATGGTATTTAATACAAATTAAGTCTATATTAAATTTAATTATATGAATCCAATTCACATAATTAATATTTGATTCATATTGAAATATTTATTTCCTCTCAAAATAAACTTTATATTATAACGTATCAAATACATTATATTAATTATATCACATATAATTAATTCCCTCAATTAATTTGAACAATTCAAATTAATCCAAAATTAATTCTCAATAATCTCAATTGAGCTATAGAGGGGACCTTATGAACCTATAGATCGAAGCTTCAATGGTACTTGAATAATTAATTAAACTCCTTTAATTAAATTACTCAATATCCATTAACTGCCGGTCACTGCACTAAAGACTGACAGCTACACTCTTCGCACTACAAATATATTTTTATGTTCTTTGGATATAACCAGTCAATAATGCGATGACCCTTCACAAATTGCTCGTAAGTACAACTGAGTCAAAATTAGCGTTTTGCCCATGTAGTTACATTTAACTCCTTAAGTACCACCGATCCCTCTAATGAACAATAAGTCATAGTCCAACTATGACATCAAACCCCTCTCGGACCAACAGAGGGTGTGGTGCCACATTGTTCAAGCCCTAGAATCAATTCTTAAGAGAGAAATTTATCAACTTACCTCAACATTAGGGAAAAGTGAATTACGTCTTGTGTAGCTGTGTTCCCAGTTCTCCAACCAGACGAATCCCCAAAATGGTAGGCTTATTGAGTCGGCGATTTGGCCACTCTCACCCATACAAAACAAAGGACTGACTTCATAGGCAAGAGTTCACAACTCACTCAGGATTCAAGTCATGTCACCTATGGTCATCTTGGTGAAATTTATGTCTCTACTATTAACGACGTTATATAATGAAATTATTCATTTCGTGATCTGGTCTTATATAAACCTTTTTGTATATAACAACCCCACTCACATGTCTCTACATGAATGATCAGAATCAGATCATTTGTAGCACTTTACAATAATTGTAACATCTATAAAATGGACTGTATTCGTAGTGTTACCAGGATAAGGTTACCCAACCTTATTTATCTACTATAGACCATTTAGGTTATTACTTAAACACGATTTACTTGTATGTCTTTACATACATGTTTAAGCTATAAAAGATAACATTGGATGTCATTTATTGGTTTGTAAGTTAATGCTACTAAATTTGAATAAAATATCTCATATTTTATTAAATAAATAAATCGTTTGTACATTACAATTACAATCTACAGGACCCACAAGATTTAGGGCATCAACCCCAATAATTTCCCTCTTGTCTTAAAGCTAGTGGGGTGTACATCATAAAAGTCACATTAATATTAAAGTACACAAAATAGTAAACTAGGGTATAATACGTGAAGGAGTAATATAACATGCAACGAAAGAATTCAGAATGAATAAGCACTCTAATTACACTTAATTTGAGTTTTAAACATGCTACACAAGTAAAGTTCATAAGAGGGTTTGTACTATACATTACCTTTGAAGAACTCTCCACGAATTCAGCTGGATATCCACAAATTTGAGCTTGAATCTTCAAGTAGACCACCACCTAGATCTTCTTTACTAAACTCCAGAAGGAATGTGTAGTGGAAACACTCAAATTGAGCTAAATTTTGGATGAACTTTGGTGGTTTTGAGGGTTTTCAAACCAGCAGCATATCAGTTTAAAAAACTCAGAGAACTCTCTCAAATCTCAGCATGAAAGTTCAATTTATAGACCAATTTCATGCATGGAGAATGCCTGCATGTAGGATAGCTCCTACTTAGGGTTTTAATTGAAGAGGTAAATGGAACTGGGTGATAAATCACCCATTTTGGAAAAATCCACTAACTCAATTAATCAATTTTGTAAAATTGATTTTCTTATTTAAATAAAAAATTTTATTTTTATGAAATTAATTCAAAATAATTAATTTAAATAAAACTAAATTCAATTTTTAATTAACCCTTTTAATTTAATTTAATTATTATTAATTTAATATCTTAATATTAAATTAATAAAACACAAAGTCCACTAATATGATTCAATTTCATATTATTAATATTTAAATCATAATTTAAACATGAATTGATTCTCCAATTTCGTTTACTTTTCGATATAATTAAACGTTTCAATTGTATCGTATACAATTAATTGAAACCCTAAAATTGAATTTGAACATTTCAAATTCATAACCCTAGTTTCATCCATTAATACTCAATTTATTAATCCAATTTATGAGCTAGTAGAGGGATCTAATAGACTTACAGATCATGATCTCCAACGATTTTTAATCAATTGATTGAACTCTTTAAACCGAATTGATTATTATTCGTTAACTATCAAGACATACCACTATAGTTTGATAGTTGCACTCTCCTCACTGTAGATCTATTTTTGTCCATTGTAACCATAATTGGTAAGCCGATCCTTACCGATCGTTCGTATTTACAGTTGGGTTAAAAGTCACCGTCTTGCCCCTGTGAATACATCTTGTTCCTTAAGCTTTCACTGACCCTTTATTGAATAATTGATTCACAATACCACTTATGAATCATGTCCCTCTCTACCAAGAGAGGACAGGGCCCCGTCGTTCAAGACAAGAAATCAACACTTAAGAGAACAACCTATCTGCTAACCCTAAGACGGGTAGGAGTGAATTCCATCTTGCAAGGCCATGTCCCCAACTATCTATCCTGTCTTATCCCCAAAATGGGAGGCTTATTAAGCAGTGTTGTTGGACTACTCTCACCTATGCAAATCAAAGGATAATCTCGAATAAACTAGAGTTCATAGTTAGCTTAGGATTAAGATTGAGTTATCCTAGATTTATTTTAGTATGAAATAGTCAGTTTTAACCGTAAATGGTCATTATAAAGAAAAGTGACTATTTCGAGGTCCAGTCTTATGCAAACTCATTGTATAGGATGCCTCCACTCACATGTCTATACATAAATGATCTATGGATCACATCATTTGTATCAGCATACAAAATTGACCGCATCCAATAGTGTTACCAAGATGAGATACCAAATTTCATCCATATACTTATAGACCATTTAGGCTATGTACTATAACATGATCTTATTTGTGTCACTACATAAAGTTAAAGTATTCATACTATAGCCATGGATATGTTTATTGGATTTTCATAATAGAATGCAATATCAACAACTTTATTGAATAAAATATTCAATAATTTTTTTTATTGATAAATAGAATGTTTAACATGAATTACGAACTGCGAGTTTTTAGGACATCCCCAACAATACGTGCTCAGTAAAAAATCTCCTATTTGTCCTAGACTAAATGTGGCCTGTCCCGTAAACCTACACTCTGCAAGTGACCCTCAAACACCGTAGCCGTGAGGGCCTTTGTAAATGGACCAGCAAGCTCCAAAGCTATCTGTGTGATGATCACATCCCCTTAATGCAAAATCTCTCGAATGAGATGATACTTCAGCTCTATGTGCTTTTCACGCTTGTTACTCCTAGGCTTTTGGGAATTGTCACAATACCACTATTATCATAATAAAGTATGATAGGCTTAGACATATCTGGAACTACTTCCAGATCAGTTAGGAACTTTCTAAGCCACACAACTTTCCTAGCAGCTTCATAAGTCGCTACGCACTCAGCCTTCATAGTGGAGTCAACAATGTACCCCTACTTGGTACTCCTCCAGACTACTGTCCCTCCGTTAAGAGTGAACACTGATCCTGCTATGGATTTCCTAGAATCTTTATCAGTTTGGAAATCAGAGTCTGCATATCTTGTAAGGATCAAATCTTTGGAACCATATATAAGTATATAGTCCCTTGTTCTCCATGGATACTTGAGGATGTTCTCAACGACGGTCCAGTGATCAAATTCTAGATTGATTGATATTTACAGACTATCCCCACTGCATAGCTCATGTCAAGTCTTGTACATAACACCACATACATCAGGCTACCAACAGCCGATGGATAGGGAATCCGTCTCATTTCCTCAACCTCTTGAGGTGTCTTAGGACAATTTTCCTTAGACAAAATAACTCCATGCCTGAAAGGGAGTAAAGCCCTCTTGGAGTTCTCCATTGAAAACTTGACAAGCATCTGATCATTGTACGATGCTTGAGATAGGGCTAGCATTTTGTTCTTTCAATCTATAAAGATCTAAATACCCAGAACAAACTGCACCTCTTCCAAATATTTCATTTCGAATTGGGTCGCCAATTCTTAATTTCATTTAACATACCTACATCATTCTCAATGAGTAGGATATCTTCTACATACAACATTAGAAAAGTTATTAAACTATTGATGATTTTCTTGTAAACACAAGGCTCATCAACATTCTGATCAAATTCATAAGATTTGATTACAGTATCAAATCTTATATTCCAAGATCGAGAAGCTTGCTTCAATCCATAAATTGATCGATTATGCTTGCAAACCTTTTGCTTTTGACCTTGGGTTATGAATTCCTCGGGCTGCTCCATATAAATAGTCTCATCAAGATTGCCATTCAGAAAATCAGTCTTGATGCCCATTTGCCAAATCTCATAGTCACAATATGAAGCAATGGACAGAAATATCTGGATAGACGTCAACATGGCAATAGGTGAGAAAGTCTTCTCATAGTCGACTCCCTTAACTTGGGTATAACTCTTTCCCATAAGTCTAGCCTTGAAGGTTTTGACCTTCCCATCAGCACCCCGTTTTCTCTTATATATCCATTTTCAACCTATAAGTTTTATCCCATCAGGTTGATCTACAAGATCCTAAACTGAATTGAAGTACATAGACTCCATTTCGAGATCTATAGCTTTGATCCATTCATCTTTGTTAACATCCTTTATTGCCTTCCTGTAAGACAATGGATCCTTAACATCTTCATCAGCTACGATAGCTAGGGTTTCTGTTAAACTCATATAACAAACAGGCGGGTTCGCAACCCTCCCATTACGTCGAGGCTCCCTCAACACTTGAAGTAGCTGTGACCTACTAAATGAACCAACTTTAACAACTCTTGTTGAAGGTTCAGTAGTTTCAATGGAAAATTCATTCAACACGATCTTACTGAGGGGCTTATACTCCCTTATGTGGTCATCATCTAAAAAGATAGCGTTTGTCGACAAAAATACCTTATTATCCTTAGGATCATCGAAGTAACCACATCTCATTCCTTTATGATGACTTACAAATAGGTACAATTTTGAACGAGGTTCCAATTTCTTAGGATTTGCCTCAAGCACATGTGCTGGGCAACTTTTGATCCTGAAATGGCATAAACTACCTTTACGATCATTCCATAATTCCAAAGGTGTTCCAGTAACACTTTTGGAAGGAACACAATTCGAAATGTAAGCTGCAGTCTATACTGCTTAACCCCAAAACGAGTCAAGGAAGCATAACTCATCATAGACTGAACCATGAACAACAGGGTTCGATTTCTCCTTTCTGATACATCATTCTGCTAAGGTGTACCAGGTGCTGAGAGTTGGGATACAATTCCATGCTCTATCAAATAGTCTTAGAATTTTAGATCCAAATACTCTCCCTCGACCAGATCGAAATGGTTTAATTATTTTATTTAATACATTTTTAACTCAACCTTGTACTCTTTGAACTTTTCAAGGGCTTCAGATTTATGTTGCATTAAATAAACATACCCATATCTAGAATAATCATCAATAAAATTGATGAAATACTAAAACCCTTCTCTTGCCTTAACATTCATCAGATCACAGTGAAGGAAATCAGACATGAGGATTTCCATGAGCAACGGAATGATCGTTCCAAATTCCATTTGAAATTGAACATACACAATTACAGATAATAAACGGAAACTAACAGGTCATGCACAATACGAAATTATAGCATGCTGACAGATAATCAAGGGAAAGAGTATTATACCTTTGAAGACTCATTCTTCAAACTCTCTCAATCACGAACGCTTGTTCAGTCTTCAAGACAGCAATATACGAACACTCGAACACAATGACCACAACACAACACGATTAACAACAACCACTACATGATCAACGCAAACACACAACGAACGGCCTCCAAAACCTCGAACTCAATCGAGTTGAGTGAGGACACCACCACAATGGTTACCTTAGTATTCTAGGTATGAGAATCTAGGAGTTGTGGGCTCTATATGGACTTGGTTAGAGGAAGAGATTGGAGGAACAACAATCGTGTCGACGATTGAGCAAGTGGGAGATAAGAAGTGATTATCGTATAAACGAATGCTCAATCGTGTAAAAGAAGGCAGTTTATCGTATAGACAATGCTCTGCGATCGTTTAGCTACGACCAGCTGAGTGAACTATGGTATAATGACCCTCCACAATCGTTTAGTCTCTCTGTGAGCTATCGTTTAGTGAAACAATTTCACTTGATTGCATTTCGTGTGTTCCTTTCTGAAAGTAACAACTTTTCTAATTTTAGGAAAACATTTTTCCTTTTTATCTCACGGTTACCATAAAACCACCAATAACCTCCGACTTAATTGGTTATTAGAGAAAACGAGATAATTATCCAATAACTAATATTATTATAAATATATATGATAACCAACTTACCATATTATATCTATAATCTATAGTTTTAATATTTCATCTCATGAAACAAATAAACCATAGTTCTTTTTCTATTTTATGGTACTTAATGTAGATTATATTTACATTAATCCTCCACTTGATGTATCTCATTCATCACATCGATTATATCATATATAATTGAATTCCTCTTGTCAATTTGAACATTTCAAATCAACACCAAGAACTGATTCTCAACTTGAATCCATTGAGCTACCAAGGGGACCTTATGGACCTGTAGCTTGAAGCTCCTACAGTATATGACTAACTGACTAAACTCTTTAGCACGGGATCCACCATTCGTTAATTGTCGGACACTCCACTAAAGATTGACAACTGCACTCTCCTTACTACATATATATTTTGTGTCCATATCAACCAATCAATAGTACGATAACCCTTCACAGATCGCTCGTAAGTACAGTTGGGCCAATTTACCTGTAGTTACATCTAACTTCTTAAGTACCACTGATCCCTCTAATGAACATAAGTCATAGTTCTACTATGACTGAGTCCTCTCTTCCAAAGAGAAGCTGTGGCCACTATGTTCAAGACCCGAAATCAGCCCTTAAGGGAGCAATCTATCTACTTACCCCTACTTCGGGGAAGGAGTAAATTCCATCTTGTGTAACTGAGTTCCAAGCTCCCAAATCAGAAAAATCCTCATAAAGGTAGGCTTGTTGAGTTGGCAATCTGGCCACTCTCATCCATACTAATCAAAGGACCGCACTCAAAGGCAGGAGTTCCCAAAACACTTAGGATTGAGATCATATCACCTATGGTCATTTAGGTGAGATGTAAGTCTCAAGTATCAACATTGTTATATAAAGAGACAAATCATCTCATGGTCCGATCTTATACAAACTCTTTGTATAGGACACCCCCACTCGTATGTCTCCACATGAATGGTCAGGATCAACCATTTGTAGTAGTTCATAACATATGTAAACCTCTACAAAGAGGGTCGTATCCGTAGTGTCACCAGGATCAGGTATCCCTCCTTAATCCTTATACTACAGACCTTTTTAGGTTATCACTTAAGGCATGATCCACTTATATATCTCATATACATGCTTAGGTTTTCATACAATAACCATGGAGCTTTGTTTATTGGATATGAGTAAATATAAAATAAAATAACTCTTATTTTATTCATAACGATGTATACAGTTTACAAACTACGAGACTCTGGGAGAATTAGGACACCAATCCCAACAATCTCCCACTTGTCCTAATGCTTCGGGAGACTAATGTACAATACATGAAAAATACAAGTGCAATATACAATAAACTAGGGCATACTTTATACCCCCAGTATGATCTCCCACTTGCCCTAGACAAGATGCGCATATTTCGTAGATCCAGACTCTCCAGATGACCCTCGAACACTTGAGCCATGAGAGCCTTTGTAAATGGATCAACAATGTTGTGCTCCGACGCGATCTTCGTGACTATCACATCACCGCAATACGTAATCTCCCTGATCAAGTGATATTTTCGTTCGATATGCTTGCCTCTACGATGACTCCGAGATTCCTTCGAATTTGCCATAGCTTCGCTGTTATCACAATAGAGAGTGATTGGAAAATCTATATTTGGAACAGCTTCTAAATCTATAAAGAATTTCCTCAGCCAAACAGCCTCCTTAGCTAGCAGCTACATATTCGGTTTCCATAGTGGAGTCCGCGATGCATCATTGCTTAATGCTTCGCCATACTACAACCCCTCCATTCAGAGTGAACACTAACCTTGATGTCGATTTATGAGAATCTCTATCAGTCTCAAAATCAGAGTCTGTGTATCCCGTAAGGATCAAATCTTTATCTCCATACACGAGCATGTAGTCCCTTGTTCTTCGAAGATACTAGAGGATTATTTTGATCGTCCTCTAGTGATCTAATCCTGGATTGGACTGATAACGACTAACAATCCCTACTACATAGCAAATGTCAGGTCTGGTACACAACATTGCATATATTAAGCTTTCAACAGTTGAAGCATAGGGAATCCATCTCATCTCTTCAATCTCTTGAGGTGTCTTAGGACATTGATCCTTAGTCAATACGATTCCATGTCTGAAGGGTAATAAACCCCTCTTGGAATCTTGCATCAGGTACCTGATCAACATTTGATCAATGGAGACAAGGCTAGCCTCTTATTCTTACGATCCTGAATGATCTGGATCCCTAGAAGATACTGCACCTTACCCAAATCTTTCATTTGGAACTGTGCAGTTAGCCACTTCTTAATGTCAGCCAGAAATCCTATGTCATTCCCAATGAGTAGGATATCATCCACATACAGTACCAAGAAAGCTACTGAGTTGTTGATGATCTTCTTGTAAACACAAGGCTCATCAACGTTCTGATCAAAGCCAAACAATTTGACCGTACTGTCAAACCTAATCTTCCACGATTTAGATGCTTGTTTTAGCCCATAAATGGATCTATGAAACTTGCAAACTCTTTGCTCTTGATCTGGAACGATGAACCCCTTTAGTTGAGCCATGTAGATGGTCTCCTCAAGATTACCATTAAGAAAGGTAGTCTTGACGTCTATTTTCCATATTTCATAATCATAAAAGGTAGCTATGGACAAAAGTATCCTAATAGACTTGAGCATGAGAACAGATGAGAAAGTTTCCTCATAGTACACTCCCTCGACCTGGGTAAAACCCTTTGCCACAAGTCTAGCCTTAAAGGTTTGCACCTTTCCATCTACACCTCGTTTTCGCTTGTAGATCCATTTACACCCTATAGGTTTTATCCCATCAGGCTGATCCACATGTTCCCATACTTTATTGAAGTACATAGACTCCATTTCCTAGTTCATGGCTTTAATCCACTCTTCTTTGTCAACATCCTCCATGCTTCCTTATAAGACAATGGATCCTCGACTCCATCATTAGCAATGATGTTTTGGGCTTTAGTTAAACTCATGTAGCGTTCCAGTGGGTTCATAACCCTCTCACTACGTCGAGGCTATCTCAACTCTTGAGATGGTTGACTAGATGTACTTACCTCAACAACTCTTGTTGATTTGTCAGTTTGTTCAACAACTCTTGTTGACCCTTTAGTAGTTTCACTAGAAGTCTCACGTAAAACAGGCTTATTTCATAGTTTATGATCCCTGATGTGGTTTTCTTCCATGAAGATGACATTTGTAGAAACAAACACTTTGTTCTCTCTTGGATCATAGAAGTATCCACCCCTCGTTTCCCTGGGGTAGCCTACAAAGAGGAAAACTTTTGAATGCAGTTCCAACTTCTTTGGGTTAGTCATAAGTATGTGAGTCGGACATCCCTAAATCCTGAAGTGGCGTAAACTACCTTTACGACCTCTTCACAACTCAAAAGGTGTTCAGAAACACTTTTCGAGGGAACGTTGTTCAGAATATAACAAGCAGTCTCCACTGCAAAATCCCAAAATGAGTCTGGAAGATGAGCATAACTCATCATAGACTGAACCATGTTCAACAGGGTTCTGTTTCTCCTTTCTTATATACCATTCTACTGAGGTGTTCCTAGGACCAAGAGTTGGGACGTAGTTCCATATTCTATCATATAGTTCTGGAATTGGAGGTCCATATACTCTCCACCATGATTAGATCGCAGTGTTTTTATCTTCTTACCTAACAAGTTTTCAACTTCAACCTTATACTCTTTGAACTTGTCAAGGGCTTTAGACTTACGTTGCATTAAGTAGAGATACCCGTACCTTGAATAATCATCTATGAAAGAGATGAAATATTCATACCCACTTCGAGCCTTAACACTCATCGGACCACAGAGGTCGGAATGTACAAGCTCCAAGGCCTTGGCTTTGTAACATTTTCTAGTAAAAGGTCGTTTGGTCATCTTGTCTTCAAGGCATGAATCACACACCGCAAGGAGTTTTCTTCTAAACTTTTAGAAGTCCACATTTCACCAACTGCTCAATCATATTGAGGTTGATGTGACCTAACCTTAGATGCCAAAGATGGACGTTTTTCTTAGGAGAAACCTTTCGCCTTTTAGCTGTTGTCACCGTACGGAACATTTCAGTATTAAACAAGGCTTTTATGACTAATGACCTTAGTACATACAAGTTATTTTTCATTGAATCAAAACCAATCTCCATACCATTCTTGAAAATAAACACTTTACTCTTAGAAAAGAAGACGGTATAACCTTGTTCAATGAGACAACAAACCGAGATTAAGTTCCTCTTAATATGAGGAACTACAAAAATATTATCCAGTAATAGAGAACGTTTCTTGTTCAAAAATAACTTCAGCCTGCCTACAACAACAGTTGAAACAACCTCACCAGTACTGACTCGAAGAGCCATCTCTCACTGTGGCAACGTTTGCCAGGAACTAAATCCTTGATAAGAGGAACTGACGTGGTTAGTAGCAGCTGAATCAAGGATCCAGGCATAATCATCATTCTCTACCAAACACGTCTCCAAGAACAATAAATCATATTTGCTATCTTTAGACTTCCTTCTCTTTTGGAGAGTAGTAGGATCAGTATCATAACCTAAATAAGCTCCAAATTCCATTTCAGAGAACACTTCTCGTCAATGAACTTTAACAGAGTCAACAATACTTGCTTTCTCTTCTTAGAGTTTAACTTGGGAACTGACACTACTAGTTTTTTCATCCATCCCTCTATGCTCGAAAGGTAAGAACTGATGTTCAAACAATTCTTGCAACAAGTCCATGATCTTTCGTACAATGACCATGTTTTCAACCCATTTTGACCAAAGAATTAGGTATGCTAGTCAATATATGAAGTCGGGCCAATGAATTAGCCTTCATCCACACCTCATATGCATTATGAAAATTTCGTGGTGCATCAAGGGTCAGGACATGAGGACACTCCTCAACCATGACAAACTCGAGGTCGTTTACCACGAAATACATTTTACAAGAATCTTTCCACTGTATGAAATCGGTTAAACAAAAGGCATTTAACAGAAAATCAAACATGTTGCTGAAAACAAAAACACATTGACCTACGTTAGGTTTTAAGCAAATACTCGTTGAAAAACATACAACATCCAATACGATTTAGCAAAACTAACATGAACCCCATGTGACATCTAGTTTGATAATGACGCTTCAAAGGTTTAGGACAAAAGCCGCCGAAGGGTGGTCAATTTATCCTTCCTCTGAATTGAGACATTCTTAACCAGCCATTAATACCATAATAATGCTTATTCCTATAACGACTAACCATCATTGATTTGATCAAGAAATCATTAACTTACTTAACAATTTTCCGTAAGTGTGACCTACCATTGTAGGCCCTAGAGTTCCGCCCAAGCAGCCAATCCGAAGGGAAAAAATCCTATTGGGGCAAAAACTAAAGTGACCCTATCCATTTCTAGTGTTCACCTTGATATTGACCAACTGAAAACCCATCCAATGGGGACGCTCCCAGGGTGCCACGAAGGAGTGCAAGAATGATCTCACGGTGCAAACCAATGAAGAAGGCCGCAGGACGTGTTGGCACACACCTTTCACCCACTTACTATAAACACTCTCTCCGTCCACCTTGATATTGACTCATGCAAACACCATCCAAATGGGGATGCTCCTAGGGCACCACGAGGTCAAGCATGAATCTCATGGCATGAATATTCAGGGAGAAACGTGATTGGAATCATTGACATATCACATATATCTCTTCCTCCCATTGAGTATTTTATAATCTAGGGTTTAGTTTAGTTAGAAATAACATGGCTAAGAATTTTAACTAAGTGCCTTTTTAGGTTTGCCCAACAGTAACATTTACCTTGGATAATTGAACAACTTTTGATCATCATCCATTAAACTCTTTAACGGAGTCTTTGATCAACTATTGCATGCTTGCAGAAAATCTATCTAATTCACCTTTCCAGGTAGGTTCCCAAGTAGGGGTGTTCCGTTTCTGTCAGCTTATGTACCCCAACCTAGACAGAACCTGCCTTAGACAAAAGGTCTATAGATAGATTTAAAACAATATCAATCTTCTATGCCAATCAATTTAATCCTATTAAATCGATTTAAAAAGATTAAACTTAGGTTGCTAATCCCATTTTTGTTTGGCCCTATGGCCTTTTCCATTAAAAGATCTTTTAGTTATTTTTCTTTCAAGGCATGACTCACATACAGATAAAGAGTTTTCTTCTAACACACTTAAAAGTCCATTCTTGACCAATCTCTCAATTCTATTGAGATTTATGCATTCTAATGTTAGGTGTGAAAGATGGGCATTTTCCGTAGGAGAAATTTTCTGTCTTTTATTTTGAGTTATCACAGTTTTAAACAGTTTAGTATTAAAGAGAGCTCTAGTTGCTAACAGTCTTAGCACATAAAGATTATCTTCGAGATTTTAAGAACAAATATATACTCCATTTTTGTAAAAAAACACTTTATTTTACATTAAATGATAAAAAGTAGTTCTGTTCAAGCAAGCACTTTATAGAAATAAGGTTCATTTTTAAACTTGGAACCACATATACATTATCTAATATAATATACGATTTTTGTAAACAAAGTCGAAGTCCTCCCACTACAGTAGCTGTGATGACGTGCCTAGTTCCTACATACATCATCATCTCCCCAACTTTTAGTTGCCACCAGGAACTAATTCCCTGAAATGAAGAACAAACGTGGTTAGTGGTGCTTGAATCTATTATCTAGGTTATATCATCATTCTTCACTACACAAGTCTCCAAAACAAGAAAATCATATTTACCTTGCTTGACCATCTTATTTTCTACCAAGTACTTGGGACAATTCCTCTTCCAATGTCCCTCTTGGTTGCAATGGAAACAGATTCCCTTTACAGCCTTGGCCTTCTTGCCTTTTTGAGCAGTAGCTGGTGTGTTAGCTTTCCGCTTTCCACCTTCTTCTTCTTCCACTTTTTGGTGCCAAAAGAGGAAGGCACATACTTAGTTCCCGAGGTCGAACTTCTGAAGTTCTTTTTAGAGGAAGAGGCAACATTTTCCTCTCCCTTATATTCCTTAATTTTCATCAAGGACTGAAAAGTTTGTAGCTCGTTAAGCAAGGTGGTCAGGTTGTAATCAATCCTGTTTATAACAACATTGCTACAAAATTGCAAGAAACTTTCATGTAAAGTTTCCAAGATGAAGCTAACTTGACTGGCTTCATTGATGACAGACTCATTCATCTCTGCCACATTAAAATGGACCATCATGTTGAGAACGTGTTCCCGAATGGATTCCCTTTCTTGCATACAAGCATTGAAAATGTATTTAAGAGCGTCATGCTTGAGCTCAGTAGACGGTTATCTGAATATTCTCTGGAGGGACTCCATGATCTCACGGGCAATGATCATGGGCTCATGCTTCTTGGCCAAGACTTCAGAAAGGTTTGCCAAGATATATGCTCAAGCCTTTTTATTTGCCCGTACCCGATGCTCATATGCCTCCCAAACGTTTCAAGGGCATTTGAAGCTGGAATTGGAGGACATTTCCCCACCAAGACAAATATCAAGTCATCGATGACTAGAACTGTGTTAATCGTGTTTTTCTAGATGATGTAATTATCTCCTATTAACTTATCAACGATGAGCATATTTAATGTAGCAGAAGTCATTTTATAAATATGTTAAAACATACAATTTATTTATATTAGTATTCAAGCATTACCCAATTTTAAAAAATAACCAAATATAGGAAAATAACTTGATGCACCCTATATGACATCTAAAATAACTTAATGCACCCTATGTGACATCTAAAATAACTTAATGCACCCTATGTGACATCTATTTTGCAATGATGTTTCAGTGAAGCAGGGTAAAAACCATCATAGGATGATCAGGTACCCCATCACTGAAATGAGACGATCTCAACCAATATGCAGAATAACTCCTTGTTCCTGTAAATATCAGTCACCATTGTTCGGATTAGAAACTGTAACTAGCCTAACATTTTCTTGTAAGTGTCACCCTTCATTTTAGATTCTAGAGTTCTGCTCTAATGAGCCAACCCTAGGAAAAAATCGATTGGGGTAAAACCTAAAGAAATCCTATCCATTTCTGGAGTTTGTGTAAAAAGTCATGCAAATGCCATCTGGAGGGGACACAAGCAAAGGTGTCTCGAGACCGAGCATGAGAATTTACTACAAACTAATGAGAGAGACTGAGGGATGTATTGACACACGTCCCCCTTCCACTTCCTATAAACATTTTCTCCATTCATCTTGATATTGACCTATACAAACACCACTCATAGGGGGACATAAGCAAAGGTGCCTCGAATCCGAGTATAGATCTCACGATGTGAACTTTGATGGAGAAACGTGAAAAAGAAAAATGAAGTATCATATATCCCATTTTCCTCCCACTAAGTGTTTTACCTAGGGTTAATTTAACTTAGAAAAATACGACTACTTATTTTTACTAAGTGATTGTTTAAATTTTCCTCAAAGTAACAATTACTTTGGATAGTTAAACAACTTTGATTGATGTTCATTAAAAAATTTAATAAACTTAATCAACAATTGTATGCTTGTAGCAAACCTATCTAATTCACCTTTCCATATCAGTTCCCAGATTGAGGTGTTCCGTTTCCGTCAACTTAAATACCCTAGCCTAGACAGGACTAGCCTTAGACAAAATGTCCTTTATAGATACGTTTATTACAAATTTAATATTTTAATTAAAATCAATTTAATCCAATTAAACTGATTAAAAAGATTAAGTTAATTTTTAATCTCATTAGAAATTTTGTGATCTTAAGTCTGTGGATCATATTGTAAATCTATTTAAAAAAATATATATTGAATCTAAGTTTGCATGTAATTCTGAATTTTTTATTTTAGTTTCTAATTTCATTTAATTATAATAATTGTAAAGTAAATGAAACAAATTAAAACCGTAGATTACATTGAATAACATACTTAATAAAATTATAACATTTATCAAATTATCTAAAATAGTGTCATGCTTCATGCAATTCCCATTTCATTACTTAACATACATAACAATTATATATATTAAAGTAATGAAATTAATTAATAACATACATACATCCATACATCCATACATCCAAACCATATATTATAACCTTTATAATATAAATGATATATGGTTATGTTATTTATGCATGTATACATATATTATAACACTTATATTATATTATGCATGAGCATGCTATAAAATTAAATAATGCAATTATATATTATAACATCATGACATATATAATTAAAAATAAACCGTACATAAAATGCATAATTTAAACAATAATTTATGGATCGGGATTGGACTTCCTAAACCATTAATTAAATTAATATAATACTATATTAATTTAATTAATTTAAAAACTAACTATTACAAATAATAATCAAAACCGGTTCAAAACATGTGAATCGGGCCTTGAACCACATGAACCGAACTGCCCAAAATCCGAACCGCTTGTGAAACACTCAAACCAAGTGAACCGAACACGAACCAGTTGAGCCATGAATCGAACCGCGTGCGAGCGCTACTACAGAAATTGGATTACGTGACGTTTTTCCAATGTTAAGTAAAGGGTATACCTGACGCTTATAAAAGCATCAAGTATTCGACTATCAAGTATAATGTGATAACTTGATTCCGAAAAAAATGTTAAGACAAATGTTTCTTGATATAATTTTTGTGTCAAGAAAGATAATACAATTAACATTGGTGGTATGTCAAGTTTATTGATTCTTGACATTAATTACGTAACATATATAATAACTCTTGACGTTTTTTATTTGTCAAGTGTATGTCTTTTTTTTTTTTTTCCAAATTAAATGCCCCAATTGATATTCTCATTTTTGCTTTAGATTCAAACAATACAATTACATCAACTAAATAAACATTATACATTTAAGATCTATCGACTCAATATATTCACCGAAAATTTTATATGTTTAAATTACAACAACATTTCTCCATCACATGTACATGCACATAATAAAATCTCAACTATTGTTTCTGTATACAAAACTCAACTTTCAATAAATACAAAAGTGTATACCTAACGCTTATAAAAGCGTCGAGTATTCGACTGTCAAGTATAATGTGATAACTTGATTCCGAAAAAAATGTTAAGACAAATGTTTCTTGATATAACTTTCGTGTCAAGAAAGATAATACACTTGACATTGGTGGTATGTCAAGTTTATTGATTCTTGACATTAATTACGTATCATATATGATAACTCTTGACGTTTTTTATTTGTCAAGTGTATGTCTTTTTTTTTTTCCAAATTAAATGCCCCAATTGATATTCTTATTTTTTTGCCTTAGATTCCAACAATACAATTACATCATTTAAGATCTATCAACTTAATATATTCACTGAAAATTTTATATGTTCAAATTACAACAATATTTCTCTTTCACATATATATGCACAAAATAAAATCTCAACTATTGCTTTTGTATACAAAACTCAATTTTCAATAAACACAAAAGTGATAAATTGTTTAATAAGTAACCTCTAAAAAAAGTACATTATTTAATCTATACATTGAGCTTTGAAGTCTAAAGTTTGAGAACTAAGGGTCAGAGAAGCCATGTTTAAGCAAGTCAGCCTACAAAATAGAATAAATGACGATAACATCAAATTTCAAAATATAGAAATAAGTGTTAAGATACAACAATAACAAAAAGTTACGCATAAGGAAAAATGTACATGATTGACTTACTTTATCAATGAAAAAAATATCGTACTCGAAACTTAAAAAATATCTACAACTTAAAGTTAGGGACTTACTGAGTTTTCATTCATTCTTTTTTGATCATATCTAGCCTCACGAGGAACAATTACTTTTCGCTGCAAAACAAAGGCAGCTGAGAGAGATTTGAGAAAATATAATAAAGAGGAAGAAGATTATCAAAAAAATCAAGCATATGCTAAAATTTAAAATAGAAGCAGATAACTTTCCCCCAACTTTCCCAACTTTCACAACTTTCAAGCGAAAGCGACTTGACATAGTTGTAATCCCTCTATAAAGACAATCAAAGTGCACCTTTAATAGGAAACTAATATAGGAATCAATGAGTAGAAGAGAATATTGGAAGCCAAATCTTATCTACAAGCAATAAAAAATTTCTATGCATGCAATACTCATTCCCAAAACTAGGTAGTAGCATAATAAGTCTAAGTTCAACAGAACATGAAATGTATTAATCTTGCTAAAACTTAATCAAATACATAGAAACTTTACCAAATCATAATAACAAATGAGTTTTCAAGAGTTGAGAATATAATTCAAACACTTAAAATCAAATCAACTAAACTATAAAATCCAATGTTGTACTCTAAAACCATTTTTCAAAACTAACTGGCTAGCAATCTTTCATAGTAAAAACCGTTAAAAATATAATTTTTTAAATCAAAATTTATAAAAATTTCAGCAAAGTTTCCCCTGAAAATTTGATAAACCACACCTGAAAAAGGAAAATACACTCCCAAAATATTTGTTTAAAATCAACAACCAATTGTATCTCACCACACACTCTTCAACAAAATCTAGATCACCAGATTAGAAACACATCATTGGAATCAAATAAGAAAAAACATGTAAGTTTTGATTTACAAATAATTTGAATCTAAGGCTAGCCACTCTAGTTACAAATTTTTTAAAAATATGATAGCAAAATTACAAATGCAAAAATAAAAAATAAAAAATAAGCTTCTCCCATAAAAGTCTAGAATTATAACCTATAATCATAAATCTAAATTTAAGTTCAACCCCTAGGACCTAACTTCAATCACCAAAATAATCAATTAACTCCAAATAGATTACCCAAAGTGTGGTTTGATTTGAATGCCACTTCAAAACTACAACTAAGTAATCCAATCTACGAAAAGTTCAATAATAATAGTTACAAACCCAAATTCGAGCAACTATATAACAATTCTAAAAGAGTTTCAAGGCCTCAATACCTATCAAAAAGTCCAAATATCGTTAACTTTCTTGGACAGTAGCTTCAATCCTTTTAGTTCTTTGAATTGAACATCAAAAATTGAAAATAACTCAATTATTAGACCAATAATTCAATGAGTAATAAAGAACTATTAATACTAACCTCCAAACTTACCAAAACCTTGTCAAGATCAGTCTCAAACCTATTGGATAGCAACTCAACTCCTTCCAACACTTCAATCTAACACCAAAAAAGTGACAGGTATTACTAAGTCAATGTCAAAACTGATTGAGTGTTAAAAAATCTTCAAGTAAAACCACCAACACCAACCAAAATATTGTGGGCAACAATATAACAAACCCAATATCCAATAACAAAAAAGATACACCTCATAAACTGTAGGATTGTATCAATTGCAGTGGAAGTACAAGGATCATCTAAGCATTCAAATTCACTAATTTTGACATAATATAAAGCATGCTTTTGCAGAAAAATGAGTTTCAAGACATACCTATTGTAGAAATTCTTCAAAGCTTCTTCTTCAGTTTCAATCTTCTCCATATCTTGTTGTAGACCACCTCAAGATCTTCCCCACTATTCTCTTGGTACTCTAAATTGAGTTGTAGGACTCAAAACAAGTTTGAATCAAGGGATGAAGGATGAAAGCTCACTGCTGCAACAAGGTTGAAGAACCTTTCTTCAAACCAGGTTTTCTCTCAAAAACCTTTTAATTGCATGCACGATTTTCACTCCAGTCTTCTCATTATATTGCAGATCAACATGCAAAGAGAAGAGCTGTATGAGTTGCAGCTCATGCTTGGAGAAGATAAGGCCAAATGGTTGCTTCATGAGTGAGCTAGTTAAGTGATGGATAATGGAAAAATCCATTTTTCCATTTAAATGAGTTTTGTTTTCTTTTTCAATTTTATCTAAAAATCAAATTTTGATTTAAAAATGTATTTGATTTTAAAAATGAAAAATTAATTAATTTAATATCAAATATTAAATTAATTTTAACACATATCAATCTTTATATATTTAAATCATATTTAAATATATAAATTCTCCTATTCTGTTTAATTCTAAAATTAAACATAATTATATCTCATATAATTATTAATTCCCTTAATTCTAATTGAACGTTTCAAATTAACTTATCACGCTATTCTAGAACTAGTCCGTTACGAGCTAGTAGGGGGACCTTGCGGACCTATAGATCATGGGCTCTAATGATCAGAGATTAATTGGCTAAACTCATTAGACCAAATTAATCTCCATTCGTTAACTAATGTTCCACTAAAGCCCATAGTTGTACTCCCCTCACTGTAGATATATTATGTCTACATGTTTTAACCATAATCAGCAAGTTGACCCTTCATAGGTTGTTCGTAATAACGACTGAGTCAAATATCTATTTTATCCCTGAGATTACGTTTTATTCCTCAAGTCCCTATTGATCCTCTAATGAACAACTGGTTTGTGATCCAATCACCAAACCAAACTCTCTCAGCCCAATGAGAGGGCGGGGCCCCTTGTTCAAGACCTGGTTTCAGTACTTGAGAGAACAACTTTTCTCCTATCCCTAAATCGGGTAGGTGTGAACTCTGTCTTGCACCATATGTCCTCAGCTATCTATCCGGTCTTACCTTTGAAATGGTAGTCTTATTGAGCCGGCGCTGTTGCGCCAACCCTCAACTATGCAAATCTAAGGGCAATCCCGAATAAACAGGAGTTCATAGTTAGCTCAGGATTAAGATCGAGTTACCTAGGTCATCTAGGTGAAATAGTCAGTCTTAAATAGTAAACAACGTTATAAAGTAAGAGTGACTTATTTCTTAGTCTGGATCTTATGCAAACTCATTGCATAGGACACCCCCACTCCTCATGTCATAACATGTACGAATTAGGATCACATCGTATGTAGCACTTTACAACTCTTTGTAACAACTACAGAGTAGGCCGCATCCAATGGTGTTACCAGAATAAGGTACCCAGCCTCATTCATGTACCATAGATCATTTTGACTATTTACTCGAACCCGATCCACTCTTATGTCTCCACATAAAGTTCAAGTACTCATACAATAGTCATGGGTCTTAGTTGATTGGATTTAAACTTTCATACAATTTATGAGATCAATAACAAGTATATTGATAATAGAAAATGTTTATCATTTTACAAACTGCGAGTTTTAGGACATAAAACCCAACATAATCTTACTGAAAATCTTACCGAAATTAATATTAACCTGTTAGACAACACATTAATGTTCTCCAAATCTTGAATCTAAAGCCGAATCACAAAGAGCATCAATCGATTTGGGCAAAAAACTTATGGGTATTAAAAATTTCCAAGAAACCCACTAAAGTAATCGAAACTCACCAAACCTATGAAAATCTTACCCAAAAATAAAATATTCCAGTGAGATGGAGTATAGATTTGGCGAGATAGAGTGAAGTCTATGCTTGAACAAATCTGTTACAAAGTTGGATCTCGATGACGGTGTGGACAACCTTGATGACGACGAGTAGATCTGGTTAGATCGACTTGACTGACATCGAAACTAGTAGTAAACGATTGCAGATCTGGCGGCGAAACGCAAGAACGAGAGGGATTGCAGTATCGCCGCATGTGAGTGGCTGATGGTGATGAGATCTCTTGGGTTGAGCTAAAAAGGGAAGTCAATTGGATGACAACAATGAGAGAGAGAGGATTGACGGGGCTGCTTCTTATGAGGGAAAAGAGAGATTGGATGAGGGAGGGAGAGATCGGGCGTGAGAGAGAGACCGGGAAAGGGATTTTGGAGGTGGGCATTTGAGATAATTTTTTGGGTTGCTCTAGGGCATATAACCCTTTTACTTCTTTAAAATAATAAGTCAATTATTCTTGACGTTTTATTCGTATCAAGTAAGAGCTTATTATACTTGACACAAAAAACGTGTCAAGTTATGGTTCGCGTGAAAATATCCGAAGCATTTCGTCAATCTCCATCTTTTTAACCCTTTTACTTGACGTTTTATTTTCTAACAGGTCATTACTTGACGTTTTTTTTCAAAGAAATGTCAAGTAATTAAAAAATACAAGTGTCAAGTAATGTAGATTTTGTAGTAGTGAACCGGTCGAATTTTTTCGTCTCGGAGTGTTGCAACTGTGACCTAGCATTGCAATGCTACAGAAAAGATGATCCATCTGCCTCATCGCAGCGTTGCAACACTAGGGCACAATGTTGCAATGCTACTGTATAATCACCTATTGTACAGAAGCGATCTTCTTCGTTTTTGCTCCAATTTGGGCCTCGTTTTCTCTCGAAAACCACTGGAATTAGCATGAATGAATCAAGACTTTAAATTTACATAATCGATTGCAATTAGTGCCCAAAAGAAAAAGGGCTCTTACAAACCAAATTTTAAATTTAAAGCCGTAAAAACTACAGACAATCCCAAAATTATCCACTATTGCTAACCATTCATTCATCCATTCATAGACATGAATAAAATAGAGAATGCAATCCCACCATTAATTGAAAATTCAATTTTGGAAAATTAAAATTGGGACCAAGAACCACCGCTCTGATACCAATTGAAGGAACCGTGAGGTCCACTGTGGAAGCGCGGATTGTTCCCAAATTTTTAATTTCACAGAATGATAAAATTTAGAATCCAAATTATGTATTTTAACAAAAATTATAACAAGCTTTTGATGGAAAAAAGAGAAGAGAATTAAGGTTAGAAAATAACTTGCCCTTGAAGAAAAAATTCTTCACGAATCTCCTCCATTTTTCGATGATGAACACTTCGAACAGAAACAAACGTCAACTTAGACACCACCACAATTGTGCCTCATGTATTCTCCTAAGGGATAAGAATTACAAAGAGAGTTGTGGGCTTCTCTGGTTTTTGGAAGAGGGAGAGGTTTTGAGAAGAAAAATATATTTTTTTTTGGGAGAATGACGTTGGAAGAAGAAAAAACAGACACAGAGATAGTCTGTGAAAAATATTCTGTGAAGAAGATGAAGAATTGCATTGCACAACTCCCCTCTTCCACACCACACGACTGATTTTCTGAGAGAATTAAGAGAAAGGGAGTTACAACTACCTTCTTAAAATTTAAATTTAAATTAAAAAAATTAATTTAATAAATCAAACATATATATAATAACTAACTTATTATATATATAAAACTATATGTTATATCAAATATGATACATAGTCTATAGTTTACATTATATCAAATATAATATAATGTATAGTTTTAATTCTCTCAATCAATCATGGTATTTAATATAAATTAAATCTATATTAAATTTAATTATATGAATCCAATTCACATAATTAATATTTGAATCATATTCAAATATTTATTTCCTCTTAAAATAAACTTTATATTACAATGTATCAAATACATTATATTAATTATATCAAATATAATTAATTCCCTCAATTAATTTGAACAATTCAAATTAATCCAAAATTAATTCTCAATAATCCTAGTTGAACTACAGATGGGACCTTATGAAGAAGCTCTAATGGTACTTGAATAATTAATTAAACTCCTTTAATCAAATTACTCAACATCCATTAACTGCCAGTCACTCCACTAAAGACCGAAGCTGCACTCTTCACACTATAAATATAATTCTGTTTCCATTAGATATAACCAGTCAACAACGCGATGACCCTTCACAAATTGCTCGTAAGTACAGCTAGACCAAAATTACTGTTTTGCCCCTATAATTACATCTAACTCCTTAAGTACCACTGATCCCTCTAATGAATAATAAGTCATAGTCCAACTATGACCAAACCCCTCTTGGACCAATAGAGGGTGTGGTGCCACATTGTTCAAGCCCTAGAATCAGCCCTTAAGAGAGCAATTTATCTACTTACCTTGACATTAAGGAAGGAGTGAATTCTGTCTTGTGTAGCTGTGTTCTTTACTCCCCAATTAGATGAATCCCCAAAATGGTAGACTTATTGAGTCGGCGATTTGACCACTCTCACCCATACAAATCAAAGAACCTTCTTCGTAGGTAGGAATTCATAACTCACTCAGGATTCAGATCATGTCACCTATGGTTATCTTGGTGAAATGTAAGTCTCTATTATTAACGGTGTTCTATAATGAGACTATTCATTTCATGGTCGGTCATATACAAACCCTTTTGTATAGAATACCCCCGCTCACATGTCTCTACATGAGTGTTCAGGATCAGATCGTTTGTGACACTTTACAACAATTGTAACGTCTAGGGACCGTATTCGTAGTGTCACCAGGATAAGGTACCCAGTCTTATTCATTTACTGCAGACCATTTAGGTTATCACTTAAACATGATCCACCTATATTCTCTACATACATGTCTAAGCTACATAAGATAACCTTGGATGTTAATTTATTGGTATGTGGGTTAATGCTACTAAATGTTGAATAAAATATCTCATATTTTATTAAATAAATAAAACATTTGTACATTACAATTACAAATTATAGGACCCACGAGATTTAGGACATCAACTTTAACAGCTAAATAAATTGTCAGAGCAGATTTTGTCGCCTAAATCCGGACCAGATAATTTTACCGTATCCACTTAAAACTAATATAGTAGTGGTAGCATGAGTCGAACTTAGGGAGCCCCCAAATTTCTCAATTAATAATTTGCAGTCTGAGGGTACGCAAAAGGGAGGTTTTAAAGTTGTTTTTATTGCAAATAAATATAAATGCATAAAATAAAAGTAGAAAGTAAAGTGTTGAAAGTTTATGTGAGAAAGCCTAGTTTGGGTTATGACAAAATTCTTCTATTCAATGTATTTGATCATAGAATTCTTGTTACCAGAATCATATAATTATTTATATCTAACCAAATTAATTGGAAAAAGCCAATTAGTTTGTCCACATTAACTAATTAGTCTAATTCCAAATCGATGAACAACATGCAAAGTCAATTTGACCTAATTGTATAAAGGTCTAGGGCAAAGTTAGGTTGAATATCTAACAGAAAAAGTATTAATTAAGCATTCATAGGTTCAATTCTAAGTTGATTAGAACAATACTCATCCAAATTGATCTGCAAGCTAACCTAACTTATTGCTTCTAGGTGATTAACACAAGATTATATTTCACATATCAAATGTTAATCAAAAGCTATAACTATAAAATTTTCAAGTGTTCAATAATAGAATCATAATCAATAAGAAATAGAGTTGAATCCGAAAATTACAATAATCTAGTTCAAAAACTCATAAATATATTGAAATAGATAAAAAATCCTAAAATCCAAGCTAGAAATGAATAACTTAGCCCATAATATTCACGAATAACGACAAGGAATCATTTTGATACATTCTCAGACTAAAAGAGAAGAAAAGATGAGAGAAATCGGTGTGAGAATTGGTAGATTAATGGAACTCCTGACCTAGTGATGTGAAAATTTTGTGATACACGCAAGTGTACGTGGTCAAGTTATAATATTAAAACGACTTGTAAAGCTTATCGTCCTGTGGGATCAAACTAACAGTTATTATTTAGCCATCTCATAATTGTGCCAATTTTAGCGAAGGAGCCGAAATTGAGTTGAGTTTATAATTATAAAGAGATAAAAGAAAGTAATAAAAGTGTATTAAAAATCCAAGATCATAAGTGCTCTAGAGTATTCAATCTATTATTATTTCATTAGAGCTACTCTATTCAATTCATGGAATCATTTATAAACTTCAAGCCTAAGTCTTTAAACTTAATTCAAGATTACTTCCTTTAAAAAATAACCTATTCTCATGCAACTTAATTAATAACTAACTTCTTGAAATCAAATTAAGAAACAAGACATTAAGATTCGTCATTAACAACTTTCACTATTAACCTAATTATTTGCATGAAAGATTATAATGATTCAATGATATAGATTCGGTTAAACAATCAATCTTTCAATTAAACATTCAAAATGACAATCATTGATGACCAATCAATGAGAATGAAGCACAATATCATTAAAAAGCAATAAGTTCAACAAACATACATGGAAATCCTAAATTTAACTTAAATTCATAACAACTTCATCAATACTCTAAAACAAACAAGTTTAGCCCTACAAGAAGAATGCTTTTTTATAGCCTCTGAGGATAGTATTTTTCAAAATAGGCTATGAAATGTAATAAAAAAAAAAGAAGAGGGAAATGAGAAAAAAATAAGAAGTGGGAAATGAGAAATTTTGGATACGTGTGCGTCCTATGGGGGATAAAATTTTGAGAAGTGCACCATCCCCTCACATTTTCTCTTTTACTCTCTTCCTTTCTCCAAAGTTTTGTTTCACTTTCCTGTTGTCAATTTCTTCCTCTTGTTTTCGTTTGTTTAACTCCAAAAGCTAGGATTCCTCACATTTCAAGCAAGTTACATGAGAATATTTCCTTTTACAAGTAAGAACGAGCACTCTTCTTCTTCCTCCCTTATTTCATTTTCAACTCTAGTTGGTGTAGATTTCGCTCAAGGATCTTTGTCTACGAGCTCTCTCTCTCTCTCTCCATCACTCTTACTACTATTGGACACTTGAAGCTAATAATTTCAGGTTAGTCATTATATTCTCCTATCCTTTTAGACCCGTTTCATGTTTGGATTTTAATAAGCTTTGGAATTTTCATGTTTTCAAATTTCATTCTTCTGGGTATCGTAAGATCGATATTACTTCTCTCTAATAAACTTAGTTTCAAATCATTGATAGTTTATGCATGCTCCTTTTTGATAAACTGTGTTATGAGGATGTGATTTTTATAGCTTGGGAAAAATTTATCTTTCCTTGGATGTCAATATCCCCCCATCTTTTGTCTCTGTGTCTACTTCTTTGAGTTTTTAATTCTTTTTATGGCTAAATGAGTAGTTTACTAGTGATTTGGGGTTTACTAGTTGTTCTTCTGTGATGGATTGTTGTGGGTTTTCCTCAGGCTTATTGAGCTAGCAGGAGACCTTATGAACCTACATATTAGAAGTTCCAACGATACGAGATTAATTAATTAAATTAATCAAGATTCATTAACTGTCGATCACTCCACTAAAGATCAAGAATTACATTCTTCGCAATGTAAATATATTTCTGTATCAATGGATATAACTGATCAATAGTAAGTTGACCTTGCACAAATTGCTCATAACTACAGTTGGATGAAATTACCATTTTAACCCTGTAGTTATATTTAACTCCTTAAGCACCACTAATCCCTCTAATGAATAATTAGTTATAGTCCAACTATAAATTAGACCCCTTTCTAACTAGTGAGAGGGTGAGGCGCCTTATTGTTCAAGACCTAGAATCACCCATTAAGGGAGTAATTCATCTACTTATCCTATGATCGGGAAAAAGTGAATTCAATCTTGTATAACTTCATTTCCAGCTCCCCACTCTAACGGATTCCCAAAAATAGTAGGCATATTAAGTAGGCGAAACTGGCCAGTCTTACCCATACAGATCCAAGACCGTCCTCATAGGTAGGAGTTCACAACTTACTCAAGATTAAGGTCAAGTTTCCTATAGTCATCCCAGTGAAATGTAAGTCTCTTCAAGTAACGGTGTTATAAAGAGAGACTAATCATTTTGTAGTCCGGTCTTATACAAAATCTTTGTATAGGATACCTCCACTCACATGTGTCCACATGAATGATCAGGATCAAATCATTTGTAACCCTTTAAAAAAATTGTAACAATTACAAAGTGGGTCATATCGGTAGTATCACAATGATAAGGTACCAAGCATTATCTATATACTACAGTGAAGGAAATTTTCAAAAAAGATCCTTTGAGTGGAAACAAAGATCGATCTAAATTCTATTTTTCATTGAATATAAGTTTTACAGTAAATAAGAACAAGATATGCATTTTCTTTAATTATAGTATGCTTTAAATAAAATACTTAGAGTTTCAGAAACCCTTACTTTGAAGAACAATTTCTTCAAGAACTCCCTTGTACAAGCCACGAACGGAACACCTTTTCCATGCAGATCTCCTTCTTTGGAGGGACATCACCACTTGAGAACGCTCTGTATTCTCTTGGGATAAAAGATTCAAGCAAGAGTTGTGGGCTTTTCTTGAATCCTTTGAAGAGGGAAAGGAGATGGAGAGGAAGAGAGGGAAGAGAAAAACTTTTCTTCTCTATAAAACTTTTCCAGAGAGAATTCTTCTCTTAGAGAGAATTGAGGAAGAACAAAAAATCCAACCACATCCCACGTATAATAATTGAGAGAATGGGGGGAGGGAGTTGTAACTCCTTCCCTTTGATTAATTTCAATTAAATTATTAATAATAACATATATAACTACTTTATTATATGTATACATTATATGTTATATCAAATATAACATATAGCCTATAGTTTTAGATTGCATCAAATACAACATAACCTATCGATTTTGTTTTCTCTCAACAATACATGTCATTTAATATAAATCACATTTATATTAAATTCACTTATATGAATCTCATCCATATAAATGATATTTGGATTATATCCAAATATTTAATTCCTCTCAATATAAATCATATTTATTTTAAATTTAATTACATGAATCTCATTCATATGATTAGTATTTGAATCATATTCAAATTCCTCTCATATTATCTTATATTATAATGTATCAAATACATTATATTAATTATATCTCATATATAATTAATTTAACTAATTATATCATATATAATTAATTCCCTCAATTAATTTGAACACTTCAAATTAATTCAAAATTAATTCTCAATTAAATCCTTGTTGAGCTACAGAGGAGACTTTATGGACCTGTAGATTGAAGCTCCACCGGTACTTAGATAATTAGTTAAACTCTTTAATTAAATTACCCAACATCCGTTAGTTGCCGGTCACTCCATTAAATACCGATAACTGCACTCTTTGCACTACAAATAAATTTTTGTGTCCATTGAATATAACCAAGTAACAGTGCGATAACCCTTCACAAATTGCTCGTAAGTACAGTTGGGCCAAAATTACCGCTTTCCCCTATCGTTACATCTAACTCCTTATGTACCACTGATCCTTCTAATGAACAATAAGTTGTAGTCCCACTATGATCAAGTCCCTTTCGGGCCAAGAGAGGGTGTGGCCACTATGTTCAAGATCCGGAATCAACCTTTAAGGGAGCAATTTATCTACTTTCTCCTGCATCAGAGAAGGAGTGAATTTTGTCTTGTATAGCTGTATTCCCAGCTCTCCAATTAAACGAATCCCCAAAATGGTAGGCTTGTTGAGTTGGCAATCTGGCCATTTTTACCTATACAAATCAAAGGACCGCCTTCATCAGCAGGAGTTCACAACTTACTCGGGATTTAGGTCATGTCACCTATGGTTATAAGTGAAATGTAAGTCTCTATTATTAACGGTGTTATATAAAGAGACTAATCATTTCGTGGTCTAGTCTTATATAAACTCTTTGTATAGGATATCCCTGCTCACATGTCTCCATATGAATGATCAGGATTAGATCATTTCTAGCACTTTACAACATTTGTAATAGCTACAAAGCGGGCTGTATCCGTAGTGTCACTAGGATAAGGTACCCAGCCTTATCCATCTACTAAAGACCATTTAGGTTATTATTTAAAGAAGATCCACTTGTATGTCTCTACATACTTGTTTAAATTACATATAATAACCTCAAATCTTAGTTTATTAGATTGAGTATATGCTTATAAAATAACACTTATTTTATTAACAACAATATGTTTATACAAAGTTTACAAACTACGAGATTATAAGGAGATTTAGGACACCATTCTCAACAATCTCCCACTTGTCCTAAAGCTTAAGAAGACTAATGTACAATACAAATAAAGTAAAAAAATACAATAAACTAGGGCATACACTATACCCCAATAACATCTCCCACTTACCCTAGACAATGTGTCGCATATCCCGAAGACCCAGACTTTCTAGATGACCCTCGAATACTTTAGCTATGAGAGCCTTTGTAAACGGATCAGCAATGTTGTGCTCCGAAGCAATCTTCATGACAATCATATCACCTTGATGCACGATTTCCCGAAACAAATGATATTTTCGTTCTATGTGCTTGCCTCTTCAGTGACTCCTAGATTCTTTAGAATTTGCCACAGCACCAATGTTGTCACAATAAAGTGTGATAGGCAAAGACATATTTGGAACAACTTCCAAATCAGTAAGGAATTTCTTAAGAGAATCAGCCTCTTTAGCAGCTTTACAAGTAGCTACGTATTTGGCTTCCATAGTGGAGTCTGCGATGCATCCTTGCTTGATGCTTCGCCATACTATAGCTTTTCCATTCAGAGTAAACACTGACGTTGATGTAAATTTTCGAGAATCTCGATCAGTTTGAAAGTCAGAGTCTGTGTATCCTGTAAGGATCTAATTCTTATCTCTATACACGAGCATATAGTCCCCCGTTCTCCGAAGATACTCTAGGATCATTTTGACCACTGTTCAGTGATCTAATCCTGGATTGGATTGATTACGACTGACAATCCCTACCATATAGCAAATGTTAGGTCTCGTACATAACATTGCATACATAAGGCTGCCAACACCCGATGCTTAGGGAATTCATCTCATTTCCTCAACCTCTTGAGGAGTCTTCGGATACTATTCCTTAGACAATATAATTCCATGACTAAAAGGTAAGAAACCTTTCTTGGAATTGTGCATCGAATATCTGACAAACATCTTGTCAATATACGATACCTGAGACAAGGCCAACATTTTGTTTTTACGATCCCTTATAATTTGGATCCCTAGAATAAACTGCACCTCTCCCAAATCTTTCATTTGGAATTGGGTGGCTAGTCAATTCTTTACATCAGTCAGAAAACCTACATCATTCCCAATGAGTAGGATATCATCCATATACAGCACGAGGAAAGCTACTGAGTTGTTGATGATTTTCTTGTAAACACAAGGCTCATCAACATTTTGATCAAAGCCATAAGATTTGATCGTAGTATCAAATCTTATATTCCAATATCGAGATGCTTATTTCAGTCCATAAATGGAACGATTAAGCTTGCAAACCTTTTGCTCTTGATCTTGTTCAATGAATCATTCTGGTTGATTCAAGTAGATGGTTTCTTCAAGATTACCATTCAAAAAGACAGTCTTGACGTCCATTTGCCATATCTCATAGTCATAATATATGGCTATGGACAAGAGAATCCTGATAGACTTTAACATGACAACAGGTGATAAAGTTTCTTCATAGTCTAGCCCCTCAACTTAGGTATAACCCTTTGCCACAATTCTAGCTTTAAAGGTCTGTACCTTTCCATCTACACGTCTTTTCCTCTTGTAGATCCATTTACAGCTTATAGGTTTTACCCCTATCAGGTTGATCTACAAGCTCCCAGATAGAATTGAAGTACATGGACTCCATTTTTTGATTCATGGCTTCATTTATCCTTGTCAATATCTTCCATTGCTTGTTTATAAGACAGTGGATCCATAACTCCATCATCAGTTATGATGTTTTGAGCTTCTATTAAACCCATGTAGCGTACAGGTGGGTTTAGAACCCTTCCATTACGTCGAGGCAATTCAACTCTTGAGAAGGATGACTAAATGAACTAAGATCAACAACCCTTGTTGATGTATCAACCTGTTCAACACCTCTTATTGAAGTCTCAGTAGTCTCATTAGAAATCTCACTTAAAACAGGTTTACTTCGTGGTTTATGATCCCTCATGTGGTCTTTTTCCAAGAAGGTAGGGTTTGTCGATACAAACACTTTATTCTCACTTGGATCATAGAACACCTCTCGTTTCCTTAGGGTAATCTACAAAGAGGCACACTTTTGAATGAGGTTCCAACTTTTTGGTGTTTGCCATTCATACATGGGCTAGACATCCCAAAATTTTAAAGTGGCATAAACTACCTTTACGAGCCATCCATAACTCAAAAGGTGTTTTAAAAACACTCTTTGAGGGAACGTTATTCAAAATATAAACTGTAGTCTCTACTGCATATCCCCCAAATGAGTCAGGAAAATGAGCATAACTCATCATAGACCGAACCATGTCCAACAGGGTTCTATTTCTCCTTTCTGGTATACCATTCTGTTGAGGTGTACCTGGGCTAAGAGTTAGGACGTGATTCCATGTTCTATCATATAGTTTTGGAATCTTAAGTTCATATACTCTCCACCATGATCATATCGTAGTTTTCTTTTATCTTTTTACCTAACAAGTTTTCAACTTCAGTCTTGTACTCCTTGAAATTTTCAATAGCTTCAGACTTATGTTGCATTAGGTATAGATATCCAAATCTAGAATAATCATCTATGAAAGAGATGAAATATTCATACCCACCCCGTACTCTTACATTCATTGGATCATAGAGGTCTGAATGTATAAGCTCCAAGATTTATTTGGCTTTATAACCTTTTCCAGTAAATTGGTCGTTTGGTCATTTTGCTTTCAAGGCATGACTCACATGCTGGTAAAGAGTTTTCTTCTAAACCATTTAGTAGTCCACTTTTCACCAACTTCTTAATCCTCTTGAGATTAATGTGACCTAACCTTAGATTCTAAAGATGGGTATTTTCTTTAGGATAAATTCTCAGTCTTTTTACAGTTGTTGCTGTTTTGAACATTTTAGTATTGAGCATGACTTTTATGACTAACGACCTTAGTACATATAAGTTATTTTCTATTGAACCAAAACTTAACTCCATTCTATTATTAAAAATAAACATTTTAAGAAGGATATAAAATATTTTTGTTCAATTAGACAGGAAACAGAAATTAGGTTCCTCTTGATATAAGGAACTACATATACATCATCTAATAACATATATCGTTTCTTGTCCAAAAATAACTTAAGCTTGCATATAAAAACAAATAAAACGACTTCATCAATTCTGACTCAAAGAGTCATCTCTTTAACTTCCAACTGTTTTCAGGAGTTCAATTCTTGATGGAAAGAACACACATGATTAGTAGCTCATGAATCAACTATCCAGGAAGAATCATCATTCTCTACTAAGCACGTCCCAAAGACAAATAAATCATATTTATTTTCTTTGGAGTTCTTTCTTTTCTTGAGAGTAGTGGGATCAACTCCAAAACCCAAATCATAAACTTCAAGTTTCATTTCAGAGGACAATGCTCGTCGATGAACTTCATAAGAGTTGGCAACAATTTCTTCCTCTGTTAGTCCCTTGACATTCAATATAGATTCCAGATTATCTTGGGAACTAATATTAATGGTTTCATTGTCATCAATACCATTTTACTTGAATGATGAGAACTTTCATTCAAACAATTCTTGGATTGATTCCATGATCTCATGTGCAATGACCATGTTCTTAAATCTTTTGGCCAATGCATCAGGTATGCTTGCCAAAATGTGAACTGATCAAGCGCTCGAATTAGCCTTCATCCACACCTTATATACATTACGAACATTTCATGGTGCATCAGGGATTGGGACTTTAAGACAATCCTTAGTCATGACAATTTCGAGGTCGTTTACCACGAAAAACATTTTAGTTGATTCTATCCATGTCATGTAATTGAAATTGGTCAAACTAAAAAAGGCAACTAAAGGAAAAACGCTATTTGGCATATTTGCTGACAAATAAACACAATGATCTACATTAGATTTTAGCATAACTCTTAAAAAACTCAATCAGTCTTAGCAAAATCTAAATGAACCCCATTTAACATCTAATTTTACAATGACGCTTTAGTGATTTAGGACAAAAGCCACCGAAGGGTAGTCAGTTATCCCTTCACTAAATTGAGACACTCTCAACCAATCATTACATCAAAATAACTCTTATTCCTATAACGATCAATTATCATTTATTCAGTCAAGAAATCATTAACTTGCTTAATAATTTCCTATAAGTGTGACCTTTTATTTTAGATCCTAGAGTTCCACTCAATAAGCCAATCAAAGGGAAAAATTGATTGGGGCAAAAACTAAAGCGATCTTATCCATTTCTGGAGTTCGCCTTGATATTGTCCTACTGCACAAACCATCCGAAGGGGGACGCTCCCAGAGCACCTCAAGGGCGTGCAAGAAGGTCTCACAGTACAAACCAATGAAAGAGACCATAGCACATGTTGACACACATCCCTCTCCCACTTACTATAAATACTCTCTCTATTCACCTTGATATTGACCCATGCAAACATCGTCCGAAGGGGGACGTGCCTCAAGACCAAGCATGAGTCTCACGGTGTGAATATTAAGGGAAAAACATGAGTGGAAAAATGACCTATCATATACATCTTTTCCTCCACACTGAGTATTTTAACAATCTAGGGTTTAATTTACTTAGGAAAAATACGGTTAATTATTTTCACTAAGTGATTGTTTAAGTTTTCCCAAAAGTAACATTTACTTTGGAAAGTTAAACAATTTTTATTAATATTCGTTAAACACTTTAACAAATGTTAATCAACAATTGTATGCTTGTAGCAAATCTATCTAATTCACCTTTCCATGTAGGTTTCCAGGTAGAGGTGTTCCCACTAGAAGAAATTCGGGCTTTAATGTCAGTTTTAAACCGACATTAAAGGACTTTAATGTCAGTTGGCAACCGACATTAAAGATAGTGTTATTAAAGCCTTTTAATGTCGGTTGCCTTTAATGTTTGTTTTAAACTGACATTAAAAGGTTTCAATAACACCAATAACACAACCTTCAATGTTGGTTGCAACTGACATTAAGATTTTTAGTGATTAAAGCCTGTCGGTTGCAACCGACATTAAAGCCTATTTTTTTAATTCTTAACCGACATTGAAGTCCGAATCTGTCCGTTTTATCAATTATTGTCCGTTTTTTAAAGTTCCCTTGCCAAATCCATTTTTTCGGTAAAAAAGTATAACATGACACATCATCATCGAATGCTATGGCTATGACATATTATTCATGTATGGATTGTAAATCTATTACATTTAATCCGTAAATTCTACTATAGAATTATAATTTAAAAGGTGTACAATAATTCAGGCCTTGAAAACACAAATTACAAGTAATATAAAGATTATGATTTTACAAACATTATAAGTTTACTATCCCTCTCCACTTGGTAAGTATGGATCCCTTCATAATTCTTCTTGAACAGACCCCCCAGCTTCAGCAGTATCTGGGTATGGGCATCTTTGTCTGACCACTATTGTTCAAAGGATCACAAACAATAAAGGTTTGGGAGTAAGCATAACACATGCAACGGAAGATTATATCTATTCATATATATATATATATATATATATATATATGGATAAAATGTTTGAGACCTTACCCTTAGAAACTCTGCAACTTTTGCCAGCTAACTATTGCTGCTCGAATGTACTTTGGTTTCCATGCCAAGAGAAAATAGAAGAGCCGAATTGCAGGACAAAACACTCAGTAGAGTTCAGTGAGGTTGCAACCTAGATAATCATAAGTTGAGATGTTACCATAAGACTTGCAATGGCTCAAATTAGTACAGGCTTTCAGCATAAACATGAAACATGACCCAATGACAATGTTATAATATTATTTCTAGTCAGCTTGAATATGTATACACACATATATTTCAAACCTCAAGAGGCAAGATTGAAAGGCATTTTAAAAAGCATGAATTGCACTTAACATAGAAAGAAAATTATCAAAATCACTACTACGTACAACTTCAACTTGCACTGCTTTATTGTTGTGAATGGATGTTTGTGATATCCTAATAAGGGCAACAGAATCTTCCGTGTAAGTTTCATTAGCCAAAGCTTTATCTGCTATGAGTTTCTTGTAACTAGAGCTCAAGCCACCTTATACCAGAATTCATTAAGAAAATGATGGTTATCTGTGTCTCTCATGGACCCTCTCAGTTCGACATCAGAACCTTGTAAAAGAAACTACAATGTGATTCTAATCAAAAGAGATGAGTTAAGAAAGAAGCTTTATAAGACTACCACCTTGAGCACCACAAAAGGTTGAAAGAGGGCAATAAATTGGGGTGGCTCTTTGCCTTGAAATATACGACCTTGCCAAAAGAAAAAAAGCATATGATAAGGAAATTCTCAAAGATAGAAACTATTTATCACGTATACTTTATGTTTATGGACCTAAACAGGCCTCCATCTCAGCGAGTTGGACATTGTATTTGTCAACTGTGTAGCCATCTTTTGATCTTCCTAAGGTTTGAAATAATAGAAAATGGTTTAATAGTAATAAACACAATTATGCCTCAGGTATCCTTTTAGCCGACAAGGCCATCTGCACTCTAGAGATTAATAATATAATACTTCTGTTGGTAGATATTGAAGTAGGGTTGATTTAATGGTGAGAAGATGATAAAGGACATGACACAATTAGAGAGTGAATCCAGGGCTCCACAAATGAGAAAATAAAGGAACATGGACAAACTTACCTCACCGCCTATTGAATCATCAGAATATTGTTCCAAATTTTCAGTTTCCATCTTGTGATCAATTGAAGGGTTCTTTGTAAGGGAGGCAGACCGCAAAGGCTCATAGTGGCACAATATTCTGAGAGTAGATATACGAACTCCCTTATCTGGGTGACGCAAATTATCTACAACATTTTCAACCTTATCTGTTTGAAACTCTTCAGAAGAGAATCTTTTGCTGACCTCTGGCCTATAATTAACACGGTTAAGGGAATACTACATGATTCCAACAACCAAGGTTGGAGATGAAATAATGATTAGAAGGTAGAAAAAATTGTCTAGAATGAAAAATTTCCAACTTACCCATAAATAAAATCCAAATAATCAGCTACAGCTACCAAGACTTGTGAACATGAGCTATATCTTTTGGCAAGGTACACAAGTCTATTTAATTCTTCAAGCCCAGCCTTCTCACTAGAGAGCAACTTAAGGTAAGAACCTATGGTGGCACCAATTATGCTTTCCAAATTTTCTTTACGGACGCCAAATATGTCGCCTAAAAGAGCATGAATAAATTCAACTGTAATTCTTAAAGAGAAAAATAAAACCGAGCACTTAAAAGTGGTAGTAGCCTCAACTAGTGCAATAAAGATAACCATAGCCATATCTTACATATCTAGTATGGGTATGCATGTGCAAAAACAAACAAAATATCAAAACCATATTCAACTAGAAGAAGCACCTTTCCACTTGTTGTATAAAAGCAGTATGTACTTATTATGATAATCTTATACACCCATCTAATCAATATCACTGTCATAAAGAAAATAAGATAAAATAAACCACTCACATATTAGATGATTAAACTTTACCTTCAACAATACAAAGCCGATCAAGTGCATCAATCAAGTCCCATTAGTAAGGATGAATTGACTTGAAATTTTAAAATATATGGACAACAACGAATAACACCCCATAAAATAGCCAATTTAGATTCATTAATATCAATCGTGGATGAATTGTGTTGCACAAAATCAGTGATCTCTTTAATCCAATGGCCAAGGATTTTAAGGATAAAATTATTAATCCTTGGAACTTCCTCTTTGGATGTACATAACACTTCTATTGGTAATCTCTCACAGAAGGAAAGTAGAAGATAAATAACTTCTCCAGTACACAGTAAAAACACATCCAAATGAGATACACCAAATCACAGTAAAAATTACCTTCTCAAGTGTGTCCTTAATTGCTTCATGACTCAGCTTCTCACTCCTATCTTTCTTAAGGATGTTATCACAAAAGGTAGCAAGTAATTATGCACTAGAACTTCAAGTAATTCAACAAATATATCATATACAACAAAACCATTAATCAAATCGAATTTCAAAGGCCATAGACATATAAAAAGGCCAAAATCTAGGAGCAAAGAGACATATTGGAGTGAAACCATAGTTGGTTTTGATTGAGATATTTACACAAACAGTTGAGAGGCGTAAACATAAGAACAAAAATTTCATACCAAAACACATAAAGTAACAACATGCCTCCAACATTGAGACATTTTCTTTACAAGTTTACAAGGTTCTCAACCCTTTTCTCACAAAATTTCACAAATGCATGAGTTCTACCATATAATCCTAAACCATATTTCATGTCAAAACACATAAAGTAACAACATGCCTCCAACATAATCATATGCACAACCAAACATTCTCAACAAGTCAACAAAGTCATATACACCATATCACTTAATAACTCATTCACACGTAAGCTATTACACTACTACATGACATCACAACATGCTATTATTTAGCCAAAACACATGATTCAAGATGATCAATAAGAAAAAAAAGAGCCATATTCCTTCTCATTCTCTGTGGAATTTCTTGAATCTTCTTCCCTGCAAATGGGTCATTCGTCATCGAGATCGTGGGTGTTAAGCATCCAACTATGAAGAAAACATAACAGAGGACAAACAGAAGCTTTGTTGCATTAATGGTGGCTGCCATTTCTGGAGCAGCAGCTTCAATCCCCAAAACTGCAACAACCTAACAACGCAATGACTAGCAACAGCAAGATCACCTCAGAAACAACCAAGCCAGACCTCCGTTGTTAACCTCTGAGAGAGATAATGGGGTTCTTCAAAGAAAACCTAGAGGCAGACAGGTTCCTTCCAGGTACATGTCTCCTTCGCCTTCCACTTTTACTTCTACTTCGTCAACTACTTCATCCTCGGCTTCTTCTCGGTGATTTCCCTCTCCATTGCTCTGTAGGTCCACTGATTTAACCTTTGCTTCGACCCCAAGGTCTCAATCGGTGGATCGGAGAAGACCAGCGATCCCTTGGTCAATTACTCCGGTTCTTGATTCGAGACACGGCAATGCGACTGAGAGTTCTGCGACTTTCACAACTTTCACAGACTGTACACCTGAAGAACAAACAAAAAAAAAAGGCATATTAATGGTGTCAGATTCTTGCATTACCGATAACAGGTAAATCACTCTAATAACTGAAGAACGATCGACGGACGGCGAGCGAAGAAAGTTGAAGAACGAGGGAGAAGCAGTGGCTGGTAATGGGAGGGAGGAGGTGGCTGATGGGAAAAATAGGGTTTATAAAAGAAAATTGGAGGGGGGGGGGAGGGGGGAGTGAAGCGGGAAATGAAAAAAAATGGGGAGAATGGGTTTTGTTTTGTTTTGTTTTTTTTAAAGAAAAACGACCATTTTTTTTAAAAAAAATCAAAACTGACATTATACATTCGGTTTCACTTTTTCCAACCGACATTAAAGCCCAAAATTCTTGTAGTATCCGTTTCCATCATCTTAAGTACCCCAACCTAGCCAGAATCTGTGTTAGAAAAAAGGTTCGTTATAGATATATTTGCTACAATTTAATCTTTTATTGAGATCAATTTAATCCTATTAAATCGATTTAAGAAGATTAATTTAATTTCTAATCTCATTATAAATTTATGAACTTAGATCTATGTGAATCATATTTTAAAACTATTTTAAAAATTATTTCACCTAAGTTTGCATGCAGCTCTTAGTTATTGATTTTAATTTCTAATTTCATTTATTTATGACTCTTATAAAGTAAATGAAACAAATTAAAACCTACATTGCATTGATTAAAATACTTTATAAAATTAAAACGTTTATAAGATTACCTAAAGTAATGTCATGCATCATGCAATGTTCATTTCATTACTGCATATACATAACACTTATATATATATCAAAGTAATGAAATTAAATAACGTACATCACTTGCATATATTCAAACTATATATTATAACGATTATAGTATAAATGATGCATGGCTATGTTATTTATGCATGCAAGCATATAGTATAACACTTATATTATATGATGCATGAGCATGCTATAAAATTAAATCATGCATATAATATATTATAACACTTATAATATTGATGATGCATGAAATTAAATGTATAACCTATGGTGGGTTTTTATTCTATATGACATACAATATGACATATAAGAAAAAACATACATCACATGTATATTAAATTTGAACAGTTAATGGACCGGGATAGGACACCTAAAAGAAAATTTAAAGGCTAACTATTACATAATCAAGAGTCCTCTAGTTCGAAACAGGTGAACTAGACCTTGAACCACTCGAACCGAACCGCCCTTCAGCAAACTCTTTATACGAGCGTGTAGCAAAATGGATGCGGGATCGTGTAGCAAATTTTACACGATCATGTAGCATTAGCTACACGATCGTTCAATAATTGCTACACGAACGTGTAGCAAAAGCTACAAGATTGTTTAGCAAAAGTTGCACGATCGTGTAGTTGTAGCTACACGATCTTGTAGAACTGCTTCTTCTTCTTCATCGAAACAATGCTTTACAACTCTTCTTTAAAACTCCCTGGGAACAGCACGAGCAACTCAAACTTACGAATTACATACGTTATAGCAAGATTAATGCTAAAAAACGCAGGGGCCTTTACAGACCAAATTTGTAAACAAAGAAAGCCTTAAAACTAAGTATCCTATCCCGAAACATCCATTAACAAAACCACATTCGCATGAACCAGAATGCTGAATATATAAAACCCACCATCACTGTAAAATCGATTTAATAAAAAAATGAAATTTGGGATCAGAAAACCAACAACCTGGCTCTGATACCAATTGAAGGAAATTTTTGAAAAAGATTCTTTTAGCGGAAGCAAAGATCAACCCAAATTCTATTTGTCATTGAATATAAGTTTTACAGTAAATGAGAACAAGATATACATTTTCTTAAATTATAGCATGCTTTAAATAAAATACTTAGAGTTTTGGAAACCCTTACCTTTGAAGAACCTATTCTTTAGGAACTCTCCCATACAAGCCACGAATAGAACACCTTCTCCACACAAGTCTCCTTCTCCAAGAGAGACACCACCACTTGAGAGCTCTTTGTATTCTCTTGGGATAAAAGATTCAAGTAAGAGTTATGGGCTTTGCTTGAATCCTTGGAAAAGGGAAAGGAGATGGAGAGGAAGAGAAGGAAGAGAAGAACTTTTATTCTCTGTAAAACTTTTCCCTTCTCTCAGAGAGAATTGAGGAATAACATAAAATCTAACCACATCCCATGTATAATAATTGAGAGAATGGTGGGTGGGAGTTGTAACTCCTTCCCTTTAATTAATTTCAATTAAATTAGTAATATATATATATATATATATATAACTTCTTTATTATATATACACACTATATATTATATCAAATGTAATATATAGCCTATAGTTTTATATTGCATCCAATACAACATAACCTATAGATTTTATTTTCTCTCAACAATACATGACATTTAATATAAATCAAGTTTATATTAAATTCACTTATATGAATCTCATCCATATAAATGATATTTGGATCAAATCCAAATATTTAATTCATCTCAATATAAATCATATTTATATTAAATTTAATTACATAAATCTCATTCATATAATTAGTATTTGAATCATATTCAAATTCCTTTCATATTACCTTATATTATAATGTATCAAATACATTTTATTAATTATATCTCATATAGAATTAATTTAATTAAAACACTTCAAATTAATCAAAAATCAATTCTCAATTAAATCCCTGTTGAGCTACAGAGGGGACCTTATGTACCTATAGATTGAAGCTTCAGTGGTATGGACCTGTAGATTAAATTACCTTATGGATCTGTAGATTAAATTACCAACATCCGTTAACTATTAGTCACTCCACTAAAGACCGACAGCTGCACTCTGCACACTACAGATAAATTTGTATGTCCATTGGATATAACCAATCAACAGTGCGATGACCCTTTAAGCTCGTAAGAACAGTTGGGCCAAAATTACCATTTTATCCCTATAGTTACATTTAACTCCTTAAGTACCATCGATCCCTCTAATGAACAATAAGTCATAGTCCCACTATGAACAAGTCCTTCTCAGACTAGGAGAAGGTTTGGCCACTATGTTCAAGACCCGGAATCAGCCCATAAGGAAGCAATTTATCTGCTTGCCTCTACATCAAGGAATAAGTGAATTCTGTCTTGTGTAGCTGTATTCCCAGCTCCACAGTCAGACAAATCCCCAAAATGGTAGGCATGTTGAGTTGACAATCTAGACACTCGCACCCATGCAAATAAGAAAACCGCCTTCATGAGCAGGAGTTCACAGTTCACTCAAGATTCAGGTCATGTCACCTATGGTCATCCTAGTGAAATGTAAGTCTCTATTATTAACGACATTATATAAAGAGACTGATCATTTCGTGGTCTGTTCTTATACAAACTCTTTGTATAGGATACCCCCGCTCACGTGTCTCCACATGAATGATCAGGATCAGGTCATTTGTAGCACCTTACAACACTTGTAACACCTACAAAGTGGGTCATATCCGTAGTGTCACCAGGATAAGGTAGCTAGTCTTATTCATCTGCTATAGACCATTTAGGTTATTATTTAAACAAGATCCATTTGTATGTCTCTACGTACTTGTTTAAATTACATGATATCCTCGAATCTTAGTTTATTGGATTGAGTATATGCTTATAAAATAACACTTGTTTGATTAACAACAATATTTTATACAAAGTTTATAAACTACGAGATTACAAGAGATTTAGAACACCAATCCCAACATACAGAACATTTAGGTTATTACTTAAATATGATCCACATGTATGTCAATTATATACATGTTTGATTTACATTAAATAACCCAGGATCTTAGTTTGTTGGATTTGAGTTAATGCAAACTAAATGTAAAATAAAATAACACTTTATTTTATTAAATAAATAATTTGTGTACAAATAATTTACAAACTACGAAACCCACAATATTTAGGGAATTAACCCTAACATCAACAACATGATAATTCAATTTGGCCTAATTACACTAAGGTCTAAGGCAAAGATAGGTTGAATATCTAATAGGAAAAGCCTTAATTAAATATTCGTTGGTTCAATTCTAAGTTAGTTGGAACAATACTCATCCAAATTGATTTGCAAGCTAACTTAACATATTGCTTCTAAGTGATTAACACAAGATGATATGTCATGTATCAAATGTTAATCAAAAGCTATAATTTTCTCAAGCGTTCAATAATATAATTATAATCAATAAGGAATGGGATTGAATTCGACAATTGCAATAATCTAGTTAAAAAACTCATAAATACATCAAAATAGGAAAAAAAAAAATTCTAAAATCCAAGCTAGAAATGAATACCTTAGCCCATAATATTCATGAATGATGCCAGGAATTTTTTTGATACATTTTTAGACTAAAAGTTGAGAAAAGAGGAGAGAAATTGGTGTGGGAATTGGCTGAAATTGGCAGATCCATGGGACTCTTGACCTAGATGGCTAAAATTAGTATTTATAAAATTGTGGTAGTGTCGTTGTGCTAGGGTGCAGCAGCACTGATGGAAATCCTTGCGCTTTTGGAAAAAGTTGGCGCCATAGGAAAACGCTGCAGTGCTGCACCAAATCCGATGCTATTGGAAAAAGTGTTAGGCGCCACGCCGTTGAAGCAATTAAGCTTCATTTTGGCACGTTTTAACTTCATGTGTCACTAACGCCCCATTATACCTCTTAAATGCTCGAAACCTATAAACTAACCAAATAAACACATAAAATCAATAAATCTGTGCAAGATGCAATGAACAAAATAGAAAGGATGATGTAATGTGATACTTAAATGACTGGTTTAAATTAACAAGATAAAAATATATCAACAAAAGAAATAGAAAGGACGATGCAATATGATGCAGTTGCATTAGCTCAAGCCATATTATCTTAGGGTATTCACATGATTGAATCTCTTAGAAAATTAGCCCATAAGTAGATGAAAAGGAATAGACTTCATTGATTCAAAAGTCATATATTACAAGTGTCTGTAGATTTTCTTCCAAGGAGTGAAAATGGTTGATTCTTGAGGATTCCTTCTCTTTACATAGGCCAAGGAGCTTGGAGGAAGGACAAAATTTTTAATGCCTTGAACATCCCCAGATGACTTCAGAGATGAAAAATGGTTGAAGACCAAAAAACTAGCAAGTTTGAACGAGTAGAGCATACTCTGACTTGGTCTAAGACAAGTTACAGTGGCATCTATGGGTCAATGCAAGTGCACTAGTGACTTTTCTTGCAAAAAGGATAAAACCTTTGTAAAAGCTCATGAAATTGGCTCAAAATAGCAAAAACTAACTTAAAATAGTTGAATGATATATATTTACTTATTTTACTCATTTTAGGCAATTTTGAGGTCAAAATATCATATGAAATGGTTTTTTTGCTAGAGAAAAGTAGTGAAAACACACACTTTTTGACATTTATCAACCACCCAACGCACTAGCCCAAGTATAAACTATGACTTGGAAATTAATACCTGGGAGTATTCTAGGGTCAGATCCACAAGGAAATTGACTTTAAAATGTTTACTAATAAAACATGCAAGTAATTGCTTAATGCATTATATGAGAGCAACCAATTAGAGATATGTTTGGGGGATTTTAGTGTGCAAAAGTAAATAAAAGTGTGTAAAAATTTGATGTATAAATGCAAAATGCATAAATACAGTCGATGTTATAGAGAAGATATGTTTGGGGGATTTTAGTGTGCAAAAGTAAATAAAAGTGTGTAAAAATTTGATGTATAAATGCAAAATGCATAAATACAGTCGATGTTATAGAGAAGTTACACATGGTGTGACAAGGCTTAACTCTTTGTTGCCCTATGTTGCACATGTTCTAATGTGTTAGCCCTATGCTTTACTACTCATCTTACTAACCTACTGCCTTGCCTTTCCGATGCAACGTTGGGCACAAGATCAATTGGAGATCATATGTGCTAACCTTGTTCAATATGAGACAACCCTCTTTTAATGCTTACAAGTG